>NC_083233.1:9135696-9253196 GCF_032191835.1 Heteronotia binoei
TGATATTTTAGGTCCACCAATGATGCTTCCAATGACAACAGCACCCTCCCTTGAAGGAAAAGAGGAAAAGAAACTGACAGAACAGGGTTGCCAACCCCCCTGACCACTGGGGATGAGAAGGTGGGGTTGCCAGCTCCAGGTTGGGAAATTCCTGGAGATTTGGGGGTTGGGGAGGACAGGGACCTCAATGGGGTACAAGGCCACAGCGTCCACCCTCCAAAGCATCCAGTTTCTCCTGGGGGAACCGTTCTCTGTCTTCTGGAGATGAGCTGCAATTCAGTGGGATCCCCAGGTCCCGCCTGGAGGCTGGCATCCCAACATCACAACTGTGAAAATGCACAAGGAGGGCAGATGTGCGGAAGAACCCTGCCCAAACTGATTCCAATGCTTGTGGATGGACTGCCATGAAAATCAGGAGTAAGTCGAACATGCAGAAAAGGTCTCAGTCCCCGCTTGAAGGGCTAAAATATCAGGTTGATATACTTTCCTACTGGCTTGAGAGCTTTCCTCCTTTGTTCCACACACAGCCAGTTCAAGGTATTCTGTCACCCCAAGCAAGGAACAGCCCTCACCTCCTGGGCTTATGCGGCTACCAGCCAGTTCTAAGTCAAGCTGTGCTGCTGATGGTTGTGACTGAGTCAGACTCCTGCAGCGTATCACTTGGGAGGCTAGCCCTGTCCACACACGGGCATGCTCCACAGAATTTGGTCCTGAGGGTGGAGGCCTCTACCCCTGACCCAGCAGGTGCCACCCCAAGCCTGCCACCACCCTGACTCAGACCACCTTCTAAGAACACCCACGCTTTGCCTCTCTGCAAGAACTGGCTGCTGGCCTCTAGCAGCCCCCTGGCACGAATGAAACATTCCATAACATCAAGAAAGACGAAAGAGGGAGACACTCACCCTTACGAAGCTGGCGGGAAACCATCCTTCTTCGTCATCAATCTGACCCCACCACCAGTCCTTGTTGGAGGCATCCAGGACCTTGATAACGTCTCCTGCTTTAAACGCCAACTCCCGGTTGGCCATGGTGACGTGATCCCATACTGCCTCAGCGCTTACAATAGAACCGCCACTGATCAGCTTGAGGAACAAAAGAAGGGACAGTCAGGAAACAGGGCTCCTTCTCCCCAGGGAAGCATGCACGCCCTCTTCCCACCCTCTTGTCACAATCCGCAAAACAGCAGCAAGCATGCCGTCACTTTGCCACAACACAGCATTGCTGGTTGAAGATAACAGATTTTTTTTTAAATGCTCTATGATGAACATCAGCCATTCAGAGTGATTGTTTTTAAAACAGTCTAGCTTCAGAGAAGACTTTTGCATTTGTTAATGATGCACCAATGTTTTAGGCATATCATGTTCCATTCACATGGCATGCAGACTCCCTAGGCATCTATTGGTCAGCCTCCATTGATCGTGTTGAGAGATCTATTGGTCACCCTCTAGGCTTCCCAATCCCCAGGTCCCAGCGGGGGATCCCCCGTTTTCACAGGCTTCTCCCCGCTCCCAGCCAGCTGGCCGGAGGGGGAAGCCCCGCCCCCTATAATCACCATGTAGTTTTAGAGCTCCTGCAGGTCCGTTTTTAAAATATGTGCCTTTAAGGCTGAGCAGGAAACAGGAAGGGCTTCGGAAAACAGCCCCTCCCTTTGTTTTGCTTTCGTTTTTAGATCAAGTAAAGTTCTGCAGGAAGAAGACCCAGTAAGTATTTGTGTGTGTGAGAGAGGGAGGGGGCAGGGGATTCTCTGGTTTGGAGGCCCTCCCCCCCCCCTTTAGAAAGCGTGGCGGGGGGAGGGAAATGTCTACTGGGCACTTTATTATTCCCTATGGAGAACGATTCCCACAGGGAATAATGGGGAATTGATCTACAGGTATTGGGGGCTCTGGGGGGGCTATGTTTAGAGGCACCAAATTTTTAGTATAGCATCTAGTGCCTCTCCCCAAAATACCCCCCAAGTTTCAAAACGATTGGACCAGGGGGTCCAATTCTATGAGCCCCAAAAGATGGTGCCCCTATCCTTCATTATTTCCTGTGGAAGAAAGGCATTTAAAAAGGTGTGCTGTCCCTTTAAATGTGATGGCCAGAACTCCCTTGGAGTTCAATTATGCTTGTCACATCCTTGTTCCTGGCTCCACCCCCAATGTCTCCTGGCTCCACCCCCAAAGTCTCCTGGCTCCACCCCCAAAGCCCCCAGATATTTCTTGAATTGGACTTGGCAACCCTATCACCCTCTAAGCTAGGCTGCACCATTTCAGTCAGTATGCTTAAAATGGGCATCTTGGGGAGAAGAGTTCTAACCAAGCCCTCTTCTGGGTAGTTTCCTTTCCATAAGAGAGCACTCCATCATGCTGAACCCCCCACCCCTGCTATCTAAAGTGGCACCATCAAGTTTACACTTCACTTCACCAACCAGTGACTCACTGCACCCACCCTACTGGGTCCCATGTGTGTGCGCATGTTTGGGCTGGTACTTCCTGAATGACACTCAAACCCAGTGAATGAGTATCACTTGAACATTTTTAAATCTCCAACCCAGCTCCAGCTCACATCCAGCTCTGTTTTGGACCTCAAAATTATCCCTCGTTACTGGTAGCCCCATCAGGAGGTATGGATTCCAGCACCTGCTAAAAACCTGCTTCCCTGATTTTTTGAGCCACAATGCATTGGGAAGTTTTGCACCACCAATTTCAGCGTTCATTCTGCACCCAGAGCCCCAAATGAGAACAAAGTCCACAGAACACTGTAGAGCACCCATTCGTAGTTGTCCAAAAAATTGCTTCAACTACTGCTTCCTAACTAGCAAAATTTAGTGCAACTGGCTTTTCAGCATCTGTGTGTTCTCACTCAGCCCTGCAGAGTCTGATTTCCACCCCCTTTCTGTGCAGCTGCTCCACTGGGGAGGCAATTGTTGACACAGACAGACCAATCAATCACAAATCATACAAATCAGTCATCAGTAAATGCTATGTTTTTAAAAAATGCCATTCAATTTTCATCTAGGTTAACCTTAGCAACATTTATGGCTGATGATCTCTCTGGATCAGCAGCATTTTTGCATGTGGAGTTTTACGTGGAAAAAAAAAAAAACCTGATTCAAACTCGTTTGGCAGCTGTTTGGGCTGTTTGGTGACAAACTGAAAAGTCAAGGCTCAAATCTAATCATCTCAGTCGAACATGGAAAATTTGACTATCCGACATGCTCCGTATGAAATGTGTGGTTTCCTTGCTTCTCGCCCCAGAACATCGTCTGAAAACTTTTGCCTCAGCTTGGAGACTATGTGACTGAAGCATTTATCCCTTTGAGAATTCTTTTCACTTTCCTCCAGGACTGCCCTCCTCTCCTCTCCCCTCCCCTCCCTTTTTTGTCCAAGCCCTTGATCTTTCCAACCAGCTCTCTTCCTTCTCCTCACCTGGCAAATCACCCACTCCAGAGAAGCACTAGCCCCTTTCTGGCTTCACCACTCAGAGTTCAGAGTCACGTCCCCTGGAACTAATTCTGAACTAATTTCAACTTCCAACTTCAGCCCTGTTCACAAGCTACAGTGAACCCATGCACAATCCAGGTACAGCATGAGCTTGATTTTTCTTTGTACGTGTGTTGCATAGCCGCCCTGAGCCTGCTTCGGCAGGGAGGGCGGGATATCAATATGAAAAATAAAAAAATAATAATAATTCTCATGTCACATTCAACGCATTTAAAGTTGAACACCATATTTACGGAGGTACGGGTCCCTGGTTTCATCTGTAAAGAGAACACATGCTGCCTCTTCTGCACATACAAGCAGAATGTACGTGCTGTCACAGTAACTTCGGATTCGGGCTTTAGATAATGCATTTTATAGAGTGAATCCATAGTTGAAATTTTTAAAATGAGAATAGCTGGTGAGATCAGGGGATCAATTCAGGGTAACAATCACCGGCAGGCAACAAAGTAAATAGTTTTCCAGGAACTGTCCAGCCTAAAGTAGTCACAGAATCATAGAATCATAGAGTTGGAAGGCACCCTCAGGGTCATCTAGTCCAACCCCCCTGCACAACGCAGGAAACTCACAAACACTTCCCCCTAAATTCACAGGATCCTCATTGCTGTCAGATGGCCATCTAGCCTCTGTTTAAAAACCTCCGAGGAAGGAGAGCCCACCACCTCCCGAGGAAGCCTGTTCCACTGAGGAACCGCTCTAATGGTCAGGAAGTGAATGCTGCCAGGAACACCTCTGAAACTCCTAGCTCATGTATACAAAAATGGTGACCTGGAGTGGTGACTCTGGTTACAACCGCGCTGACAGGACCTGAGGTTTTTTAAGAACATAAGAGAAGCCATGTTGGATCAGGCCAATGGCCCATCCAGTCCAACACTCTGTGTCACACAGTGGCCAAATAACACACACACACACACACACACATTGTGGTTAATAGCCACCGATGGACCTCTGCTCCATATTTTTATCTAAACCCCTCTTGAAGGTGGCCATGCTTGTGGCCGCCACCACCTATGTATTTCGTAGTCTGGGGATTACAGTGCAATCCCAGGCAGCATTTATTTCTATCTACCAACCTGTTTACAACAGGCATCAGCGCCATCTTGAAAATTCCATGACTGATGAAAAGTGGCATACAAAAGTAACTAATTCATCATTAATTACAAAATAGTATGATATAACCACAAGGAAAACAAGAAGAAAAACCCAGGGCTGCCACTATCAGTAGCCAGCACACTGGCTTGATTCAGACATAGGACAAATACATGGTTTATTTGAACTACAGTTCATCTGGGAAACAGGACTGCATCTTCACAGAAGTACAAACATCCCCCCCCCCCACTATGGCCATAGCAGCAAGTCGGGTGCAAAGTGAACATATGAAACTGCCTTATACTGAATCAGACCCTCAGTCAGGTCCATAGCCACGGTGGGGCCCAGGGGGAGAAAGGCCCCTCCACCCAAGCCCCACTTCCACCTGTGTGGCCCCTCCTTTCCCCACTGCTCTCCCTGCCGCCTCGTTTTTGCTGCCATCGCCCCTCTCCCTGGGCTCTTCCCACCCTGTTCCTGCCTCCCCCGTTCCTCCCACAGCCCCATTTTTGCCTCCGCTGCTCCCCCCGGGCTCTTCCCTGCCTCCCCCACTCTCCCCGCAGCCCCATTTTCGCCACCACTGCTCTCCCCGGGCTCTTCCCTGCCTCCCCCACTCTCCTCGCAGCCCTGTTTTCACCGCTGCTCTCCCTGGGCTCTTCTCTTTCCTGCCTCCCCCGCTCTCCCCTCAGCCCCGTTTTCACTGCTGCTCTCCCCGCGTTCTTCTCTTCCCTGCCTCCCCCGCGCTCCCCTAAGTCCCGTTTTCACGACTGCTCTCCCTGGGCTCTTCCCTGCCTCCTCCGCTCTTCCTGCAGCCCCGTTTTTACCGCTGCTCTCCCCGGCTCTTATTCCCACCCCCAAGAGCTTGAGAGAGAGAGAGAGAGCTAGGTCCAGAGGCTGGCTGCTGGAAGAAGCAGCCAAGACTCCACAGCCCCCCCCACCCAAAATTTTATGTCCTGGGCCCCCCCACCCAAAAATGTCTGGCTATGGGGCTACCCTCAGTCCATCAAAGTCAGTATTGTCTACTTAGACTGGCAGCGGCTCTCCAGGGTCTCAAGCGGAGGTTTTTCACGCCTATTTGCCTAGACCCTTTAAAAAGTGTTTTTAAAGTTAGGAATAGTGTCAACATGCCTTTTCCTTTCCTTGTTTGTTGCTGCACCACCACCCTCTTCCTTCTCTTTTTCGCTATTTTGCTTGTGCAACACCACACGTGCAATGGAAATTTTATCCCAGAATCTAGCCTGAGTCTCAGGAGGAAAGATGGGCTATAAAAACGAGTTAGCGTGGTGTCTGAACAGAGTTGTACGATGATGGTGGAAAGTGCCATCAGGTGATAGCTGATCTATGGAGACCCCATGGGGTTTTCAAGGCACAAAAGGTTCAGAAGTGGTTTGCCATTGCCTGCTTCCGTGTCACAACCCTGATAATCCTTGGAGGACTCCGTTCCAACTACTAGCCAGGGCTGACCCTACTTAGCTTCTGAGATCTGACGAGATCCAGGTGGCCTGGGCCATCCAGCTCAGGGCAAGCTGTATTATATGCCTAGTTAAGTTCTAACTCATACCATACCATAGACCTTTATTGGCATTAATACAAGAATACAGTATACTTTGAAACCAACAGTGACACTATAGAATATAATAAAACCTTAGAAAAAACCAGCAAAAGTTAAATGACATAAAATAGCAGTAGGCTATGCATGAGTCAAAGCCTCTCTGATTTGGATCGCAACCTGTAAAAAGCAAGCAACGTGAGTAGTGACAAAGTTGTGTTTCCCATGGAGTAAAAAACGAACCTTGGCATTGTCAGAAAGGTCTTGATGGTCAGAAAGCAGTGCATCTAGATATCTTGCACGTGGACTGCTATAAAAAGGGCAGTCCAAAAGAACATGAGGGACCGTTTCGATGGCTCCTTGACTACAAGGGCATCGTCTAAGATTGCGGGGGATTCTGTGGTATCTTCCGAAAAGGATGGCCGATGGTAATGCATTAAATCTAGCCAGCATGAATGCTCTTCTTTGGTGAGGATCAGTTAAAAGGAGGAAATAGGGAGCTAAAAGCCCAGGAATCTGGGATAAACCCAGATAGCTTGGGGAGCAAGTTTTCCGAGCTGCCTCAGTAAGACGTTGCAACTGGATATCTAGTAGTCTACGTTTGATGGATAGATAAAATGCATCCAAGGAAATTCCTATGGATGTGATTTTCTTTTGGATCAGGGTCAACCATTTGGATGCATGGTGGTCCATCAGCATCAAAAGGGTGAAAGAATTCTAACTCATGTGCTTCAGTGAAACAGTTCACACAATCTTGCTTTGTTTCTTGTGTTATAACTGCACGGTTCCCTTACAGTAGTTTTAAAGAAACGACACAGGCTGATGGGGCTGCCGACCACAAGCCTGTTAGCTGCTACAGCAACACTGCCTTCCTCATTTCGACACTCCCTTTTTTACACAAACGGCTGCTCTGCAGTTCTATGTCACCACTGCCAAGGCAATCGACAGGTGATTCCATTTTGTATCGAAACACATTTATCGTTAGGGGAGAAAGGGATGCAAGAATAATATCAGTTCATGGAGCATTCGGGCAAGCATGAAGCTATAATGGATTAAAATGTAGCATGAATTGCTATTAGAACTCATGGATTCTGCACAGGGAACACGTGTGGTTATAAACAATTAAATGGGTATTGAACAAGTGTGATGCAGACAAGGCGAGTATGCAAAAGCACAAATCCATTAGCTACAAGAAAGGGGAGAAGGCTTAGTCATTGTAAGGTTGTGCTTCAGTCACGTGAGCAGCTGATCTACAGATCATGCAATCTGCACGGCTGGTAAACTGATCTGCAAGTCTCATGATCCAAAACTGACCTACAGGTTCATCATGTACAGAGACTCATGAGAGACAGTGTGGGATGGCACTTGGAGCAGTAGACAGGACGAAGCTCATCGGCTGATAGGACAGTCGTCTCTTTCAACCTAACTGATTTCACAGGCTTGTTGTGAGGACTGAATGGGAGGAAGAACCCACGCAGGACACTCTGAACTTTTTGTGGGAAGAGTTGGGGGTGGGGGGAGGGGACAAGTTTTGGTGGGGTCAGGCACACCGAAGTGGGGGATGTAATAAGGCAAGATTTCTTCTTGTCTTTGGTAAGGGAAGCATTCTAACTTGGCCTGCAGGGTTTAAGCCTTAAATAATCAAGTGCAGAGAGAAGCATCAGGGCAGCAACGGAACTTTTCTTTCGAGGTTCTTTGCCCCACGTCTGCTTTGGAAAGAGGTGACACTCGTATACCATCTCTGGGGGAAACACCAAGTAAGTATTTTTTAAAAACTTAACCACAACAACTGCTCTTAAATGAATAACACATTTTTGCTTTGCGGTTATACCATAAATGTATGCATTGCCTTTGAATCCACTCCCAACGGTCCTCTGCTCCTCCAACACTGACATCGGAAAGGCATTCCTGTGCAAACTGCTTGAGGGAGACCACCAGTGAAATACAACATCCAGTCTCAGCTGGTTAAGTGCTGAAGGCCCATTTAAAACATAACAAGAAGCCACGATGGATCAGGCCAATGGCGCATCCAGTCACACAGTGACCAAAATCCAGTTGCCATCAGGTGGGCCACCAGCAGAGCCAGAAGTCCTTCCACTGTTGCCAAGGATACAGAGCATCACTGCCCTAGACACACTGTTCCATCTGTATTTATAACCATCGATGGACTTCTGTTCCATATGTTTATCATGTTGAAGATATGCTGCTCTGAAGATGTGTGGGGTGGCCTCGGCTGGTAATGATCCCGTGAAACCTATGCCCCTCCCCTGATGGACCACACAGTTCAATGGTCAATGATGCACAGAAGAAGATTCCAGATTCCATCTCTGGCATCCCTAGTTAAAGGACCTCTGGCATCGAGGCTGGAAGAGATTTCTTCGAGAACAGCTGCCAGTAAGATGGAACAGCATCAGGCTACAGAGACTACTGATCGTACTTCATGTCCCAGCTAGATCTGACAGGCTTTCCCGGGTTCACCCTGGAGATGCACTGCCTTTTTTTTAAAGTCATTTCCTAGCCAGGAACTCTTTTAAACCACAGGGGCTTGATTCTGGTCAGGACCACTGCAGCACAGGGGAGAGGAAGGTGCTGCCTTCCCTCTGGCCAGACAATGACACAGGGGCATTATTTGCATAGATATTGGATTTATATCCCGCCCTCCACTCCGAAGAGTCTCAGAGCGGCTCACGATCTCCTTTCCCTTCCTCCCCCACAACAGACACCCTGTGAGGTGGGTGGGGCTGGGGAGGGCTCTCACAGCAGCTTCCCTTTCAAGGACAACCTCTGCCAGAGCTCTGGCGGACCCAAGGCCATTCCAGCAGGTGCAAGTGGAGGAGTGGGGAATCAAATCCAGTTCTCCCAGATAAGAGTCCGCACACATAACCACTACACCAAACTTGCTTTCCATACTGGGAACTCACTTTTTAAAAGGGCAGCGCATCCCGAGGCCTTCCACACCTTGTCATATACTGGATCGTTAGTATTTTGTGCTTATGATTTTGATAAATCAGGGAAAAGTTCAGATAACTGAATTACTCAGATAACTGGTTTGGCTTATCCGCTATTCCATTCTCTCTGTTTCTTCAAATATGCAGCTCGGCAGTTCAGTTTGAGCTGAAGATGTTTCTGGCTTTTTAAAAAGCTGAAGGGTAGAACCGGGATGCGATGGTTTCATCCTGTTTCCCAATTTAAGAGGTGGGATACTGTGCTTAGGGAAGGGGGAAGTCCTCATTCAAGCAGCCTGGGTTCCTAAAGTCCTTGCGGAGTTTCTAAGAAACTGGGATCAGATCTCTGGGCCTAAAGGTGGAAAACCAAAACAGCACCCTATATAGGGAGATTTATTACCCCATGCAGCAGTCTACCAAATATTATCATGCCCAAAGTCCCACTGGAGCTCTTTCAGTGGGGTTGCTCAGGAAAGTGAGTGGATTGACCCCTCTGGTCACAGTTACTGTCTCTAATGGTGCCCACATCTGCCAACAGACTTGGACCGCTGGTAAAGGTGTCATTGTTTGAGAGGTGACTGGGTCCCTTTTGCCTGCAAGCCTGGAGAAGCAACACCCAAGGGGAAAGACATACAATGAGCCCTGCCAGGTTCAAGACTCAGCATCTCAGCGTAAAGGGGCTGCACATAACCGGGAGAACCTATGCCTGGACTCTGATGAGCTGCTGCTGGTCAGGGTCAATGAGGCTGAATGAACCAGTGAGATGGGTTGATGGTCCAACTTGGTTAAAAGAAGCTCCACATGTTCAAGGGTGAATTCACCTGCTCCCAGGGTCTTCACCAAATACGTCTGCGTCCAGTTTGCTCCTAGTTTGCTTAAGAAGGAATGGAGCAAAACTGTGTCTGGGATGAAGCTCAGAGTCGGAGCACTTTCTCGTCCATGTATAGCAAATCACAACTAACAAAGCGGAGAGCCCCTGAACTCTCATGACACGAAGTGGGTAGCCCTGGTGGCATTTCTCTTCTTACATTCACTTGTGTGGGCTTTCACCCCTGTCCCACCAACAGGGTAGCAGCAGAACAGCCAGATTTGAGTCCAGGAGCACCTTAGAGGCCAACACGATTTTTCGGGTATGAGCTTTCAAGAGGCAAAGCTCCCTTTGTCAGTTGCTGGATCCAGCTATCTCATCAATAGAAACACTTGGCGATCTTTCTATACCTTTCTGATCACGTCTGCTCATCCACAAGTAGAATCAGGCTTCCTCCTCTTTTTCTGCATTCTATTTTTTTGCCTGTTTTTTTCTGACTGCCACTACCATCAATGCGAGGGGGCAGGGTCCCTTGCAGGATTTCTCTAGCTCTAACTAACCAGCTAAATCCCTTGGCCACTCTTTCCTCTCATCTATGGTTACTGCAACTGAAGCATCTGAAGAATATGTAAAGTACTTCTGAGCATCTACATGACCGCATGAAGCAGCCTTATACTTTATCAGACCATTGGTCCATCAAGGTCACTACTGTCTTCTCAGACTGGCAGCAGTTCTCCAGGTTTCAGGTAAAAGATTTTCCACATCACTTATGACCTGATCCTCACTGGAGATGTTGGGGACTGAACCTGGGACCTTCTGCATGCCAAGCAGATGCTCTACCACTGAGCTATGGCCCCTTCCCTAAGGTTGCTTATCCCTCAGAAGCCAGTTTGGTGTAGTGGTTAAGTGCATGGACTCTTATCTGAGAGAACCAGGTTTGATTCCCCACTCCTTCACTTGCAGTTGCTGGAATGGCCTCGGGTCAGCCATAGCTCTTGTAGGAGTTGTCCTTGAGAGGACAGCGGCTGTGAGAGCCCTCTCGGCCCCACCCACCTCACAGGGTGTCTGTTGTGGGGGAGGTTGTGAGCCGCTCTGAGACTCTTTGGAGTGGAGGGCGGGATATAAATCCAATATCTTCTTCTCAGCCCAGATCAATTGCGGATCAAGTCAGACTACTGGCCAATGTAGCACTCAGAACTCTTGACTGCAGCTCTTCAGAATCTCAGGCAGAGAAGGTTCTTTCTCAGAATCTGCCAGCTGAGATCATTATCTGCTGATACCAGAGACCTGCCACCTACCAGCCCTTAGACTTAGCTGATAATTAAACGTCCCTGAAGAAGGCAAAGTCCATGGCTCTGGGTTGGGAAACATCTGGAGATTTTAGGGATGAGGGGAAGGGACAGACCTCAGTCCATGAAGTCCACCCTCCAATCAGCCATTTTCTCCCCAGGAACTGGTCCTGGTCATCTGGAGATCAACTGTTAGAGCAGGAAATCTCCAGGTGCCACCTGGAGGTTGACAACCCGAAATGCAGGGGAATCCTGCAGCTGCTTTGGAAGGCAAACTTCAAACCACCAGCAGCAGCAGCAGCTGCCATGTAGATGAAATCATCCCCCCCCCCCACCTTGCCTCCCTTGGTCCTTCATCAACAAGGGCAGAGCAACCTATTTCTTTCGATAGGGCTGAAGCAAGAAGAAAGGGCTGTGGGGAGCTCCAGTGATTTCCCCATTCTTCCTAGCGATTCACCACTTTCTTTTTCTCAATGAGAACAGCATACATTTCTCTTGGGCATGCGCAAGCTGCTATGAATCGCTTGCCTGGTTCCCTTCCTGGAAACCAACTCTTAGATACGTTCTGGTTAGAAGGACCAGATCGCAAGTGATATGAAAGATCTCCACCTGAGACCCTGGATAGCGGCTGTCATTCAAGAATGGACAGGAGTGGACCTTGATAGATCAAGGGTCTGAAGCCGCAGAAGGCAATTTTGTGTGTTCACATAAGCATTTCGAAGCTGACCTTTTTCTTGAAGACACAAACCAATTAAGAAAAAAGGTGATTTGTAAGTTCTATTCCCTAATTTTTGTGCCGAGCTCTTATAAGAACATCCAGTGCGAAGAAGGTCCCTGCAGTCCTGGGATGGTCCAGTGCTGCATGCAAGAAAGATGAGTTTATCTCAGGGCAAAGTTTAGAATTTTGTAACCCTGTCCTCTCCAATCGGCAGCAGCCTACTCCTTCTACCTGCATGGCATCACAGAGACAGGGTTACTTGCTGCCTGACAGGGAAGCGTATCTCTTACGCAGGAACACCAGCGAAAGAGCCAAAGGCAAGTCTGTAAGCATCAAGCCTGCTTAGGTAACCTTGTCAACAGTCATGCAAACTCAGTCCTCTAATATTTCAGTGATGTATAAGGATAAAGAATAAATTCATCCACACAAAGCCAGTCCATGTTAGCCGGTGTCCAAGGTTTTTCTTGCCTTTGTCAAGACTGATGGCTTTTAAGTGGAATTCAAGGATCTTGTCATTGTCTCACAAGGCTCTAGCTCTTTCTCAGAGAACCCACTCCTTCCATACAAAGAATGAGTCTTGATAAAGGCAACAAACTGTTTGACACCCGCTAATGTGGACGGGTGGTGTGTAGGTAACCTTGTCTGCATCTTGACTCCCTTGTCATATGAAAGGGAAAGCACTGCCAAAGATGGGGGGGGGGGGAAAGAACACCCTCCTTGCTTAGAATGACACGGTGAGAGCAGCAAGCCAGTAAGCACAGAGGTCCAAAGCACACCAAGGGACAGCAAATCAGTATGATTAAAAGGTTGGAACACTTTCCCTATGCAGAAAGGTTTAAACGCTTGGGGCTCTTTAGCTTGGAGAAACGTCGACTGCGGGGTGACATGATAGAGGTTTACAAGATAATGCATGGGATGGAGAAAGTAGAGGAAAGAAGTACTTTTCTCCCTTTCTCACAATACAAGAACTCGTGGGCATTCAATGAAATTGCTGAGCAGTCGGGTTAAAACGGATAAAAGAAAGTACTTCTTCACCCAAAGGGTGATTAACATGTGGAATTCACTGCCACAGGAGGTGGTGGTGGCTACAAGCACAGACAGCTTCTAGAGGGGGTTAGATAAAAATATGGAGCAGAGGTCCATCAGTGGCTATTAGCCACAGTGTGTGTGTGTGTGTGTGTGTGTGTGTGTGTGTATATATATATATATATATATATATATATATATATATATATATATATATATATATATATATATATATATATATATAAAATTGGGGGGGGGGGCACTGTGTGACACAAAGTGTTGGACTGGATGGGCCATTGGCCTGATCCAACATGGCTTCTCTTATGTTCTTATGCTCTACAGAAGACAGAAAATGGAGATCCAATCCCTTGCCAGCCATGGAATTACCAATAAGACCAGAGAATTACCAATAAGACCAATAAGACCAGAGATGGTGTCCTAAAGAGATTTCATATTTGCAGGAAGAAATGAAGTGTCCCTCCCCATTCAACTCCCCCCCAGTGTCAGTGAAATCTTGCAGATACCGGCCATCTTGAATAGATATCTAGACGTGGGGGAGGTAGGCTGCAAACACAACCCCAAGAATTTCACCAAACTCGCCAAGAAGACGTGCTCCGGTGTAGCAACTGCTCAGAGAATCCCATCAACTGCAGCTTCGGAAAGGGATTCAAATGCTTTCACTAACTTCACCAGCAGACAATCTGCTATGCAGACTCTCTGGATCCTACACTTTTGGTTATTAAAAAAGTGCTAGAGAAAAATAATTAATAGCTAATAATAGTGCAACCCGCTCAGAAGACAAGGTGACACCGGCCAGCCTCGAGAATGACGACAGCCCAGAATATCTCTTCTCTCCCTTGGTAATAAAGGCCTTCCATTTAAATTCCTCACTGGAAGTACAGGCCGTGCGGAAAGCTGAGGGCTACATTCCGTAATCAGTCCCTCGTCTCCTTCCAGGTCACTTCGCTGAAGTATTTCTGCCTCTCTGCTGTTCTGCTCTCTCTCCCTGTCTCCTTACTTAGCACTTACAGCTCACGAACTTGCGTAGAAAGTCTCTCACTGGAAAAGACCAACTCGGGTTCCATTACTTATTTATGAGTCTCTTTCGCTTGTTCTATTATCGTCCTCCCAAATGGAATTCCACAAGAATCTCCTCCATCTGGATTCAGCTACTACTGACCTCATCTTGCTGCTTAATAAAATAAAATAAAATAAAATAAAATAAAATAAGAAAACGGGTGTATTTAAAGCTGTTATGAACCGGGCTTGTAAACAGCCCTAGTAGGGCTACAGCAAGGAAAGAAAGCTTGGACAGGTAGCCTGGGAGATATGTAACTACTACGGCCTAATCTGAAAGCCATCCGAGCTTGGTCCCAGGCATGTTTCCCTGGCAGTAAGCCCCACTAATGTCGATGGGATTTCATGCAAGTACGTGCTCGGATCACTGCCTGAGAAATTTAAAATACTGTCCAAGGGAAGATATCTGCAATACAATTAAGGACTTCTGACTCTTCTCAAACTGGTTCTGGGAGATCAATGTGACAGCTGCTCTGGTGCCCACTATAAAACTGAAGGTGAAGTTGGTGCCTCTACACCCCAGCCGCTGGCAGGCAAATGGGGGCGGTGGCCTTCCTGTGCTGCTGCTGCGCTGAACGGGAGCATCCCCAGGAGGAGAGAGGGACCTTTGGTCTCATCCAGCAAGTACTGATCGGCTGCAGTGAACCAGTGGAGGACACCACCCCACCCCATGTTCCTTTCAGTCGGAAGCTGCACACTGCATCAGGGACTCTTACGGTTTCTGAAATGTATGCGATTCCAAGAGAAAACTATATGCTGTGCAAGTGCAGATAGCGCCGGCACAATTTTGGCTTGTTAACCCCCTCTTCCCCCCCCCCTTTAACAAATGGATCCCCCCACCCCACACACACACACTGGTAAATCTTGGTTTTCAGAAACTGATGTCCTAGTCCTGGCTGGCCCAATTATATGTTGTTGTTTTTTGCTCACATGGGTGGAGTCAAACCTGGCTATTTGATATAAGGATGGACAGACGCACAGGCAGATCCCGTTCACATGCATGTACATGGGCTGCTGTGGCCTCCAATTCTTCATTTCCCATTTTCATAATCCTACTATTTCCCAAATCTCCTTTTCTCATTCTGCTTATCTCGCTGCTATTCTGGGAACCCTTGCAGAAGCAATCTCATCATTTTGTGGCAATTCTGAACTTGCTGTTTTGTTGGGTTTTTTTAACTTAAATTATTGCAGAGTGGTCCTCTCTTAAATAATTTCTCATGTTTCTTTTTTCCGCCCGTGCAAAAAGGGGAAGAAGAATTAATTGACACCAATCAGAGATATATTTATTGATTGTTCTTATCTTCTGTATCCCAACGCCCACCCATTTTCCCCTCAAGAGACTGCCACTGAGGAGGCTGGACTGCAGATGACCTGGTTGGCTGCTCAGAAGAAAAATCTAAGAAAATTTTCCACAGTATTCTTAGAAATCTCCCAGGAATGTGGGTTGGTTAAGCTGAGCAAAGGCACAACAGCTATGGCAGCAAGACTTTTTTCTGTAAATCAGTGATGCCAATCAAGGTCTTTTCCTGCAGTACAAATTGCTATAATCGGCGGAAGAGTTCTTGCACCACTGCAGTCTTGCACGGTGGCGCATTCAGCATGAACTGTGCATGAGAGCAACATCTAAGGAATGTGCATCAGCATCATACAAGGACGAAGTTCTGGCACCAGGGCAGGCTCGACCAAATTGTGAAACACCAAACTGAACACGACCCACTGGCCTTGGTCAAGTGCCTGGACCCCCACCCCCACCCCCACCCCGCCCCAATTTCTGAAGTCCAACCAGGCAGCAAAAAGTCCCTGAGGGGCCTTGCTACATGGCTGGTGGGGAGACTGCATGCATGGGGTCCTTTCCAATGAGGGAAGCCAGTGCATCTGAACCATGAGGCCTGCAGGTGGTCAGACAGTGGGGGGAATACAGACAGGGCCTATTGCTACAAAGGGATTCTAGATAGATAGATAAATTTATTGTCATTGTTCTCAAGAAAATGAGAGCAGCGAAATGAGGTGCTCTTCCACAAACATACCAACACATCAACACCCACAAAAGGACATATACATAGACCATTTAAATGCATCTAAAAACACATAACCATTCATAACCCTGCATTTAGCTTAACCACGGCACTTGGATAGAAGCTGCCCTTGAATCTATTTGTCTTTGCCTTCAACGCTCTATATCGCCTACCTGACGGTAAAATCTCAAATAGCAAGTGGCCCGGATGTGAAGGGTCCCTTAAGATCATTTGTATCTTCCTTCTACATCCCATATCATACAGATCCACCAATGAGGGGAGAGAACATCCACAAATCTTCTGTGCTCTCACCATCACTCTTTGGAGCACCCTTCTCTCTGCTTCCATGCAGCTCCCAAACCACACGCAGAGGCAATAAGATAAAATGCTCTCAATGGAACTACGGTAAAAGGCAACCAGCAGACTCCCTGACAGTTGTAGTGATCTTAAGAGTCTTAAGTAGTATAGTCGTTGCTGGGCCTTTTTCTCTAGAGCTAAAGTATTTGCTCCCCATGTTAGATCCTGTTTCATAGTAATTCCCAAAAACTTCCATTCTGTCACCTGTTCTACCATAACCCCATCAATAAACAACGGCTGAATGTCCACTGGGGCTTAGGAAAGGTTAGGAAAGGCCTGTAGGACCAGGGCGCAGGAACCAGGAAGAGCAGAGAGGACGAGCTTCCTACTTTTCCCCAGTCTTCTCTTCTGAGGGAAACGGTGCTCAACATGGCAAGAACAGAACATATAAGGAGGGTATGAAGTTCCAAACGAGGATCAGCATAGGGATAGTACATAAACACCTAGTTTCTTTAAATGAAACTAAGTCCTCAGGGCCAGATGAATTGCATCCAAGGGTTCTAAAAGAGCTTGCAGATGTAATTTCTGAGCCTCTGGCTAGTATTTTTGAGAATTCTTGGAGAACAGGTGAGGTGCCAGAAGATTGGAGGCAGGCGAATGTTGTCCCCATCTTCAAGAAGGGGAAAAAAGATGATCTGGGTAACTACCGACCCATCAGCTTGACGTCTATACCTGGAAAAGTTGTAGAACAAATCATCAAACAGTCGGTCCTGAAACATTTAGAAAGAATGGATGTGATTACTAAGAGCCAGCATGGTTTTCTCAAGAACAAGTCATGTCAGACTAACCTGATCTCTTTTTTTGAGAAAGTGACTACCTTGCTGGATCAGGGGAATGCTGTAGACATTGTTTATCTTGATTTCAGTAAGGCTTCTGATAAAGTTCCACATACTATCCTTGTTGACAAGTTGGTAAAATGAGGTTTGGATCCTGTTACCGTTATGTGGATCTGTAACTGGTTGACAGATCACACCCAAAGAGTGCTTGTGAATGGTTCCTCATCCACTTGGAAAGGAGTGACAAGTGGAGTGCCTCAAGAATCTGTCCTGGGACCTGTATTGTTCAACATCTTTATCAATGATTTGGATGAAGGAATAGAAGGAAAGCTTATTAAATTTGCAGGTGATACTAAATTGGGAGGGGTTGCAAACACAAAAGAAGACAGAAACAGGATACAGGATGACCTTGACAAGCTGGAAAACTGGGCTAAAATCAATAAAATGGATTTTAACAGGGATAAATGTAAAGTTCTGCATTTAGGTAGGAAAAATCCAATGCATGGTTATTAGATGGGGGAGACTTGTCTTAGTAGTATGTGCGAAAAGGATCTAGGGTGTGAGTGGATCATACACTGAACATGAGTCAGCAGTGTGATGCGGTGGCTAAAAAGGCAAATGCAATTTTGGACTGTATCAACAGAAGTATAGCGTCCAGATCACGTGATGTGATGGTATCGCTTTACTCTGCTCTGGTAAGACCTCACCTGGAGTATTGTGTTCAGTTTTGGGCACCACATTTTAAGAAGGATATAGACAAGCTGGGTCCAAAAGAGGGCGATGAAGATGGTGAAGGGTCTGGAAACCAAGTCCTATGAGGAAAGGTTGAAGGAGCTGGGCATGTTTAGCCTGGAGAGGAGGCGGCTGAAAGGTGATATGATCACCATCTTCAAGTACTTGAAGGGCTGTCATATAGAGGATGGTGTGGAATTGTTTTCTGTGGCCCCGGAAAGTAGGACCAGAACCAATGGGTTGAAATTAAATCAAAAGAGTTTCTGGCTCAACATTAGGAAGAACTTCCTGACCGTTAGAACAGTTCCTCAGTGGAACAGGCTTCCTTGGGAGGTGGTGGGCTCTCCTTCCTTGGAGGTTTTTCAACAGAGGCTAGATGGCCATCTGACAGCAATGAAGATCCTGTGAATTTAGGGGGAGGTGTTTCTGAGTTTCCTGCATTGTGCAGGGGGTTGGACTAGATGACCCTAGAGGTCCCTTCCAACTCTATGATTCTATGATTCTAAGCAGGGTTGACAAGTGCCACACACCCCGAGGGACTTTTGAGGACTGACAAAAGGGGAACAATGACTTGCAAACAGGAAGGGAGCAGAACTAGTTGGATTGTGAGGGGCAAGGGATCGTGGATTGTGAGGGGCAAGAAGAGTTAGTGAAGCTATGTGACCTCAAAGGTTTCTTGGAGAAGCAGGGGCTGCAGGGCTGGGTTCTTGCTTAGCTCTGAGAAGGTTTGAATTTGCTCTCCTTCTCCGATCTCAGAGCAGGTTCTCCAGCCAAGTGACCTCTTGGGGCATGACCATGGGGAGGCTGGCTTGCTCCTCAATCAGTGGTGGTGAAGGAGAAGGTAATGGGGCTTGATATGTGCCACTCATTGCTGTCCAGACCCATGCCATCACTAGCCAGATCCAAAGTGAGGACCTACTGACGTCCTGGAAGCACTACTGGGGCTTGGCTTGCAGCTCTCAGCCCCTGGCAGCATGCAGGAAGAGACAACTGCCTCCGGAAACACCAGCTGGGTATGAGTCAAACCCTGGTGGCAGTGCTGGAGAACAGGAAGAGATGACCTGGGAGAGAGGGCTGCTTGGGGTGGAAGCACACCTTCAGTTGGCCCTGACTGCATTCAACTGGACAGTTTACAAGCTGTGTGGTGCTGCTACAGAGAGCTGTGGCTGGAGAGTATACTAAAGGTAAAGATGAAGGTAGTCCTCTGTGCAAGCACCAGTCGTTTCCGACTCTGGGGTGACGTCGCATCATGATGTTTTCACAGCAGACTTTTTACGGGGTGGTTTGCCATTGCCTTCCTCAGTCATCTACACTTTCCCCCCAGCAAGCTGGGTACTCATTTGACCGACCTTAGATGGATGGAGGCTGAGTCAACCTGGAGCCGGCTACCTGAACCCAGCTTCCACTGGGATCGAACTCAGTTCGTGAGCAGAGAGCTCAGACTGCAGTACTGCAGCTTTACCACTCTGTGCCACGGGGCTGCTGGAGAATATGCTGGAGCACTGTAATTCAGAGATCGGAGGTCTTCCTCCTGAATTGAAGCTGATCTGTAACCAGGAAACATATGAACATATGAAGCTGCCTTATACTGAATCAGACCCTCGGTCCATCAAAGTCAGTATTGTCTTCTCAGACTGGCAGCGGCTCTCCAGGGTCTCAAGCTGAGGTTTTTCACACCTACTTGCCTGGACCCTTTTTTTGGAGATGCCGGGGATTGAACCTGGGACCTTCTGCTTCCCAAGCAGATGCTCTACCACTGAGCCACAGCCTCATTCATGGCTCTCCAGGGTCTCAAGCTGAGGTTTTTCACACCTATTTCCCTGGACTCTTTTTTGGAGATGCCAGGGTGTTTGTTGTGGGGGAGGAAGGTAAAGGAGATTGTGAGCCGCTCTGAGACTCTTTGGAGTGGAGGGCGGGATATAAATCCAATATCATCTTTTGCTTCCCAAGCAGATGCTCTACCACTGAGCCACAGCCCCATTCATGGCTCTCCAGGGTCTCAAGCTGAGGTTTTTCACACCTATTTCCCTGGACCCTTTTTTGGAGATGCCAGGGATTGAACCTGGGACCTTCTGCTTCCCAAGCAGATGCTCTACCACTGAGCCACTGTCCCTCCCCAAAACATATGAACATATGAAGCTGCCTTATACCGAATCAGACCCTTGGTCCATCAAAGTCAGTATTGTCTTCTCAGACTGGCAGCGGCTCTCCAGGGTCTCAAGCTGAGGTTTTTCACGCCTATTTGCCTGGACCCTTTTTTGGAGATGCCAGGGATTGAACCTGGGACCTTCTGCTTCCCAAGCAGATGCTCTACCACTGAGCCACCGTCCCTCCCCAAAACATATGAACATATGAAGCTGCCTTATACCGAATCAGACCCTTGGTCCATCAAAGTCAGTATTGTCTTCTCAGACTGGCAGCAGCTCTCCAGGGTCTCAAGCTGAGGTTTTTCACACCTACTTGCCTGGACCCTTTTTTTGGAGATGCCGGGGATTGAACCTGGGACCTTCTGCTTCCCAAGCAGATGCTCTACCACTGAGCCACAGCCTCATTCATGGCTCTCCAGGGTCTTAAGCTGAGGTTTTTCACACCTACTTGCCTGGACCCTTTTTTTGGAGATGCCGGGGATTCAACCTGGGACCTTCTGCTTCCCAAGCAGATGCTCTACCACTGAGCCACCGTCCCTCCCCTGAACACTAATTCACGAACTTGAATACTAAGTGCCAAAGCCTGTAGCCCGAACAGACCTCCCTTGAGTAAGGCATAAGGTGTTGGCTAACTTGCGCCAGAAACACACAACCCAGCGTCAGAAAAGGCCTCAAGCCCAGTCTCAGGCACAAATAACTAAGCACTACATGGATTATCCCATTTCATCCTGATTTATTATCATGTACTCCTGCCCTGCCTTGCTCTGCCGTGGATAACCCAGGCTAACCCTATCTCATCAGAACTCAGAAGTTAAGCAGGGTCAGCCCTGGCTAGTATTCCTTGACTATCAAGGAATACCTGGAGGCAGGCAATGGTGAATCACCTCTGAATGTCTCCTGCCCTGAAAACCCTACAAGTCAAGCTGTGACTTGGTGATACCTTCCACCAACACACTCCATGCCTTCACTGGATGACCCAGGCCAGCCTGGTTTTGTTAGATTTTGGGAGTTAAGCAGGGTCCCCTGGTCAGTACCTGGACAGGAGACCACCAAGGAAGTCCAGGGCTGCTATGCAGAGGAAGGCAATGGGAAGCCACCACTCTTGCCGTGAAAGCTCTGTGGGGTGGCTGTAAGTCAGCTGTGAATGAACAGCACTTCCCACCACCAGACCAGTCCAGAGCAGCTGTTCCAGAGAAAAAGAAAAACGCCACTTTAGACATTACACTTGGGGCAACTAGAGATGTTTCCCAGCCCAAACACACCAAAGACTTTGTCATTCCCTCCTGTGCCATCCCTGTCTAGATCCAAAGCAAGGCACCAGAAGCAGTCTTTGGGCCCAAGCAGCACCTCGACAGACGTCCCCTCCGCTGCTGACTGTGGTGCCCAAGCAGCACCACGACAGACGTCCAAGGGCCTAAGCAGCACCACGACAGACGTCCCCTCCGCTGCTGACTGTGGTGCCCAAGCAGCACCACGACAGACGTCCAAGGGCCTAAGCAGCACCACGACAGACGTCCCCTCCGCTGCTGACTGTGGTGCCCAAGCAGCACCACGACAGACGTCCAAGGGCCTAAGCAGCACCACGACAGACGTCCCCTCCGCTGCTGACTGTGGTGCCCAAGCAGCACCACGACAGACGTCCAAGGGCCCAAGCAGCACCACGACAGACGTCCAAGGGCCTAAGCAGCACCAAGACAGACGTCCCCTCCGCTGCTGACTGTGGTGCCCAAGCAGCACCACGACAGACGTCCAAGGGCTTAAGCAGCACCACAACAGACGTCCCCTCTGCTGCTGACTGTGGTGCCCAAGCAGCACCATTTGGGCCCAAGCAGCACCACGACAGACGTCCAAGGGCCCAAGCAGCACCACGACAGACGTCCAAGGGCCTAAGCAGCACCACGACAGACGTCCCCTCCGCTGCTGACTGTGGTGCCCAAGCAGCACCATGTGGGCCCAAGCAGCACCACGACAGACGTCCAAGGGCCCAAGCAGCACCACGACAGACGTCCCCCCTCTGCTGACTGTGGGGCCATAAGAAACTACTTTGGCCAATAACTTGACTTGCATTACACAGGAAGTCACATTGCCAGCTCTTTCTTGGCTGTTCTTAACCTGTTTGGATGCAAATCTTCTCTTCGCATGGTTTGGGACTATATGCTCATCACTCAGTGGCCACAACAAGCTGTACAGCACCATCCCATAGCATCGAGGACTGACTTAAATGTGCAAATGAGGCATCGCAGACTGAACACCAGAGACAGAACTTCACAATTGCCTCACATGCGGTGACAGTCAGATGAAAGCTTGACGGCAGGGAGTCAGGCAACAAGTAGGGAGAGTGCTTGCTGTCCACACCCCCTCCCCCCTCCATCAAAACAGCAAGGCCATGGCTGAATCCTCCCCCCCCCTCACTCCCATTTCTCATAATTCAGAGAAGACAAGGCAAGCAGGGCCAGGGAGGAAGAGAGCAGAAACAGAGGCTGAAGTTGGCTCAGGGTCGTCCTCACTACAATGAACTCTGGATACGATGGGACAGAAAAGGTTCACCCCCCCCCCCATACTTTTTTTTCTCACTCCGAGGCATTTTTGGAACTTCTGAATCTATGCGCCAAGATGAATTTGCGGTGCCTATTAATTTACAATAACCTCTTGGGACCAGAGGCTGCAAATATCATGATTTGTGATGCTGTGAATACTATAAGTAGAAGCTGGGGGAAGTGAAGAAGAAGGCAGTCTCTCTCTCTCTCTCACACACAAACGCACACATACCACAATCCCCACCCCAACTATGGCTGCTAATACTTACAGCTATGTATGACAACTCCTGGTGGGGTTTCCAAGGCAAGAGACGTCCAGAGGTGGTTTGCCTTTACCTGCCTCTGCACAGCAGCCCTGGACTTCCCTGGTGGTCTCCCATCCCAGGGCCGACCCTACTTAGCTTCCAAGGTATGATGACATCAGTCTAGCCTGGGACAATACTGAGATGCTGACCATCATTCCTTATAGCAAATGCCCTCTTCCCTTCCCGTTACTTGATGATGATATTGGATTTATATCCCGCCCTCCACTCCGAAGAGTCTCAGAGCAGCTCACAATCTCCTTTCCCTTCCTCCCCCACAACAGACACCCTGTGAGGTAGATGAAGATATTGGATTTATATCCCACCCTCTACTCCGAAGAGTCTCAGAGCGGCTCACAATCTCCTTTACCTTCCTCCCCCACAACAGACACCCTGTGAGGTAGATGAAGATATTGGATTTATATCCCGCCCTCCACTCCGAAGAGTCTCAGAGCAGCTCACAATCTCCTTTCCCTTCCTCCCCCACAACAGATACCCTGTGAGGTAGATGAAGATATTGGATTTATATCCCGCCCTCTACTCCGAAGAGTCTCAGAGCAGCTCACAATCTCCTTTCCCTTCCTCCCCCACAACAGACACCCTGTGAGGTAGATGAAGATATTGGATTTATATCCCGCCCTCTACTCCGAAGAGTCTCAGAGCAGCTCACAATCTCCTTTACCTTCCTCCCCCACAACAGACACCCTGTGAGGTAGATGAAGATATTGGAATTATATCCCACCCTCCACTCCGAAGAGTCTCAGAGCGGCTCACAATCTCCTTTCCCTTCCTCCCCCACAACAGACACCCTGTGAGGTAGATGAAGATATTGGATTTATATCCCACCCTCCACTCCGAAGAGTCTCAGAGTGGCTCACAATCTCCTATATCTTTCTCCCCCACAACAGACACCCTGTGAGGTAGATGAAGATATTGGATTTAAATCCTACCCTCCACTCCGAAGAGTCTCAGAGCGGTTCACAATCTCCTTTACCTTCCTCCCCCACAACAGACACCCTGTGAGGTGGGTGGGGCTGGAGAGGGCTCTCACAGCAGCTGCCCTTTCAAGGACAACCTCTGCCAGAGTTATGGCTGACCCACGGCCATTCCAGCAGCAGCTGCAAGTGGAGGAGTGGGGAATCAAACCCGGTTCTCCCAGATAAGAGTACGCACACTTAACCACTACACCAAACTGGCTCTCATTCTTGACAGTTCACTTTTAAGACAAGAAGGACCCATTTACTCTCCGTATAATTAAGGTCTCCACTAGGGATGGGCACAGATCAAAGTACGAATTGCAATTGATGCCTAAAATAGCTAATTCATGGTTTGTCTGAAATCAGTTTGGGAAGGGGTTTTTTGGTAGGAGAAGCCCAGCAGGAGCTCATCTGCATATTAGGCCACACCCCTGACACCAAGCCAGCCGGAACTGCGTTCCTGTGCATTCCTGCTCAAAAAAAGCTCTGAATTTGTTAATTTTACTGTTATTGGTTTTTAACTTTGTACCACTTTGCATTCCAAACCCTACCAGCTATATGTGGCTCTGCTTACTGTACCCCATTCCACGTCTGAAGAAGTGTGCGTGCACACGAAAGCTTCCGTTCTGAATAAAACTAAATTGGTCTTAAAGGTGCAATCGACTCCTATTTTGTTTTTCTACGGAAATATGACTTGACCTTTTTTTCTTTAAGCTTCATCAAGAACCCACCAGACAGAATAACGCTATGATCTTCAGCGGTTTCCAAAATCTCCCCACTCCCCCCCCCCCCAACCAAGACTGGCAATGCCCAAGATTCTGTGATATTCAGCCATTCCTTCCATGTTTCAATGGACAATAGCCCCAGAGTACTCCAGGGATCTGGAATAGTTCCAAGGCAGCAGGTTTTACCCTTCCCCTTTCCCCCCACATGCTGGATTTAGGCTTACTGTTCATGTTGGTTTGTTCTGAATAAAATCATATTCTGTTTACCTTGAAACGACCCTCTTTATACTCCGGAAGGGATGCAGATACTGTCCTATATATCTAATGTATTTCTATGCCCAGGGCAGCCCCCTAACTGCATGAGCCATTCCCTGTCCCCCTATGGAAATCTAGCACAATCCAAAGGTCCCACAGCTCTCATGCTCAGAAACTGGGGTGCACAAAATCTACATACTCCTGCAGGCCAAAGTCACATGTGTGTTTCTTAATTTTGCTTTCTCCACCAATCGAACAGAACAGTTGAAAATGTGTTTTTTTTTTTCTTCCTTAACTTATTGTAGCATTTGCTTCTCTCAGTCTCCCTTTAACAAGGCAGGTGACATTTTCCTAGAGAGAGTACAGTGTCTCTTAGGGCAGGGCACAGGGTTGCCAATTCTGGGCTGTGAGGTCCCTGGAGCTTTGGGGGTGGAGACTGAGGAAGGCGGGGTTTGGGGAGGGGAGGGACTTCAGCAGGGTACTGTGCCAAAAAGTCTAGCCTTCAAAGCAGTCATCTTCTCCAGGGGAAATTATCTCTGTTGTCGAGAGAAAAACTGTAATTCTGTGAGACCTCCAGGTCCCACCTGGAAGCTGGCAACCCTATGAGAGGGCTCTCAGTTTTCTTGATTGACTGAAAGCTGCAGCCACTAGAAATACATGCATGCAGGCGTAATTTCATAGAAAAAGAGGTTCTGGAGCTCATTGTCACATCTTCTTTGCATATGCCACACACCACTGACATCGCCGGAAGGTGTAAATTATATCAGCTCAGCATCTACCTTAAAATGGCCCCATAGCACAATAATTTGTGCAGTAGCTCACAACTTTAATGTCAGCTCACAAAAGTAGAATTTTTGCTAACAAGACTCTGCAGCTTAGAGGGAACGTTGCTCCCATCTTAATTTTAAAATTACTTTCTCCTATGTAGCATGCTGAAGATTTCCATTTGTCTGCTTTATATGTTTTGGTTATTTCCCCATTTTTTGTGGGGGGGAATATTAGAAAGTTTGTCAGATCTTAGTCTTCAGTAAAATCCGCACAGGGGGTTTGAGCAATGGAGCCCAGAAGCAATTATTGGGGGGAGGGGTAAAAAAAGAAATAGCACAATAAAATCTAGAGGTTCTGGAGCTCTGCTCCGATGAGCTCCTGCCCAAAATGAGGCCTGCATGCGTGTGTGGGGCATTCCAACCCTGAGAGATATGGGGTGGAACTTTGCCTTCCTCTCCCCTCCCAGGGCCTGCTGCTGTGCCAAATTCCCCCTCGCAGCCTGCAATTCAGCAATGCGGAGTGCCACAATCTCCCTCAGTTTTGTCCAATTTGGGTGAAAAACCATGAAGGCACAGCCCAGTGAAAAGGCAGCAGAGGTCTTTCGCTGAAACCAATGCGAAATGATAATGGAATAGAAGTCTGGGAATGAAACAACAATAATGAAAGAAATAGTAATGGGGGGGGGGACACCATGCCAAACAGTCCAATAATAAAACAGCCTCTTTTGGGATTTATAACAGAAATGAAAGAAACTCCAGCGCGTGTCTAGCAAATACTGCCAGAATAAAAGGTACCCAGAACAACACAAAAGAAAATAATGTTATTTTTAAATCTGTTGTAGGATGTTTAGATGGGGTATTTGTTTAGTTTTCATATTAATTATAATTACAAAACACCTCATTTTTTTGTTAATTATTGTAATTAATAATGAAAGAAACGCACAAGCCTACGGGTCTCACGCTGCCTCGGGGAGGGGGGGGGATGCAACGGCATGTAATAATTGCTTTCGTCAAATTTTATTTTGCTTTTAGACACTTGGGGGGAGGGAGAAGCTGACACAAGCCTCACCCCCACCTAAACCCTGAATTCTGTGAGCATGACCCTGTTCTGCATCTTATCTAAACCACTGATATATTTTTACTACTTAAAAGAGGGAAAACAGGAAACCTGACCAGTTTATCAGAAGCCGGAGTGCCCACATTTCGGAACATGCACAAAGGATTAAGGAACAGGGAAAGGGAAGCAGGATGATGTGTGACAAACATAAAATGTTAACAGGGAAGTTTGGGGAAAGATTAGAACATCAGCCAGAAGATGGTTTGTTTGCTGGGCATATAAATTTGGAAAACTGCAGCGAGCCATCTTCGCAGTAGGCTTTGGGAGAGAACAGAAAGGAACGTTGCAGCCTGGCCTAGAGATCGATTTCTGCCACTGAGGGGAAAATGTAGCAAAATGATATAAAATAGGCAGCAATCCCCAGGGAAGAATGAAAAATCATAACAGTGAAGAAAAGGAACAAAACTGTGGAAGTATCGACAGAAGCTTTGGAATGAAATAAAGGGAAGCAAACGCAAAATAAGGTGACAGAAATTTGTCTACATTTCAAGAAAAAAAATGGAAACAGTAAGTAATAAATAAAAGTAGACAACGAGTATTTAAAGAAAGCTGCATTCTTAATGACTGCCTGCCAGGCAAACCTACACCCATTGCCACTGGGATATACCGTACTTCTTGACAGGGGCCCACGAGAAACTTTCCTGGTAGTTTAAATGGCCCATCCGCCCTGATGTCAATCTATATAGTTGGGAGAACTCTTCAGAGGTAGAGATTCTTTCCTTCTGCACAACTGTTCTAACAGGCGAATCCTTGGGCAATTCATGAAATCTGATGTCTCCAGCACTGCAATCACAGCCATTTAGCGCTGGTGACAATTATTTATTTATTTATTTTATTATTTAGTTCTATTTACAGCCCATCTTCCCCGCCGATGCAGGCTCAGGGCGGCAAACAAGGCCAACAGGCAAGTTTGAATACATGAAACCAATTAGAACTACAGGTACAGTTGCAACATGAAAACATTTAAAACAGCAAAGACAATAGCATTAATATAATATAATGGCAGCACACCAATCTTTCCATTACGATCTCCATCTCCAGATATAGTTTGGATCTAGAGGCAGGCTCTTTAAAAGACAATTCACTTTGTCCAACATGATAGCATTTCACATGTGACCAGACAGGAGACTAAGATTTAGCAATCAAAGGCTTGGTGGAAGAGTTCCGTCTTACATGACCTGAAGAACTGCAAAAGATCCCATCCTCTTAAGGGAGCTCATTCCATCAGTTGCAACTGCAACTGAGAAGGCCCTTGCTCGAGTTGCAGCTAACCTGGCTTCTCTACGGCCAGGGATTGAAAGGAGGTTTTGGGATCCAGACTGTAGTACTCTCTGGGGAACATATGGGGAAAGACAGTCCCAAAGATATGCGGGCCTCTGGCCATATAGCACTTTAAAGGCAAGAATCAGCACCTTTAAACGAATCTGCTATGCAATGGGTAACCAGCGCAGTGCTTTCAGTGAAGGCTGAATGTGTTCTCACACAGAAAGACCCAACAACAACCTGGCTGCAGTGTTCTGCACCAGTTGAAGCTTCCGGATTTGAGACAAGGGCAGCCCCATGTAGAGAGCATTACAGTAATCGAGGTGACCATAACACGGATCACTGTTGCTAGGTTGCGATGGTCAAGGAAGGGAACCAGCTGCCTAATTAGCTGAAGATGGTAAAAGGCTGACTTGGCAGTGGCTGCTACCTGGGCCTCCATTGATAAAGAGGGATCCAGAAGCATTCCTAAACTCCTAATCCTCAGCACCGGCACTAATTGTGCCCCGTCGAAGGCTGGGAGTGAGACTCCATCCCCAGATTGCCATGACTCAAGTTCAGGAGCTCCATCTCGGTCGGATTTAGTTTCAATCAACTAAGCCTGAGCCAAGCAGCCGTGGCTTGTAGTGCCAGGTCCAGATTCAGGTCGCAGCTGGACCAACTGCCCAACAACAGATAGGGCTGGGTGTCATCCGCATATTGGTGACATCCCAGCCCGTATCTCCGAGCAATCTAGGCAAGGGGACACATGTAGATGCTAAATAACATTGGGGAGAGAACATCCCCTTGTGGCACTCCACATAATAGTGGGCGCCTTTGGGACAACTGTTCCCCTATCACCACCCTTTGTCCCTGACCCTGGAGAAAGGGAAAAAGCAGCCCCTTTTATCCCAGCGTCGGTGAGGCAATGGATCAGTAGCTAACGGCTGACCATGTCGAATGCCGCTGACAGATCCAACAACAACAGCACTTCCGACCTGCCCCAATCCAGAAGTCTCTGGAGGTCATCTGTGAGGGCAACCAGTACCAACTCTATCCTGTGACCTGGGCGGAAGCCTGACTGGTGTCAGGAGTGGTGCTGGGGGGTTTTGTCACCCCAGACTGCTGCCCCCCATGCCCCTGTCCCTGCCCTCCCAAGGGGGGTCTTTAAAAGGGGGGAGGCAGGATGCTTCTGCCACCTCCCCGCTAGACGGAGAAGCAGCAGAACGAGCTGATCTGCCTCTCCTCTCCCATTTAAAGAACGCTGCTGATCAGCTGGGGTATTTAAATGGTGGGGAGGGGGTTGCCACAGCGCTGTCTCTTTCGTCCGTCTCATCTCAAGAGGTGGTTCTGCACCTCTGCCTCGCTCTCGGGCTGCCTTCCCTTGCAGAGGAGGCAGCCTGAGAGCGAGGCCGAGCCACCGCTTCCCCCCACCTAGGACTCAGGCGGGCGAAAGAGGCAGCGCTGTGCCGGCTGGCGTGTGGGGAGGGGATGCCTAGTGGGGCCCTGCAGTGCCCTAGGCAACCACTTACATGGCCTACTCCCACGCACCGGCCATGCTGGTATGGATCTAATACAGAAGCGTCCTCCAGAAAACCCTGCAACTGGATCGCTACTGCTCTCTCAATGACTTTGCCCCCAAAAGGCAACTTGACACTGGCCGATAGTTTGCCAATACAGCCAGGTCTAAAGATGATTTTTTTCAGGACGGGGCAGACCGCTGCTTCCTTAAGGGCCTCAGGGAAAGTCCCTTCAGAGAGGGGCCTGAGGATGAGAAGACAAGAGTCACTGGAAACAACAATAACACCAGGAAAAGCTGAAGGAAGCAGGACAAGAGGAAGACTCAACATGAAAAGGGCTGACTGAGTCAAGGAAGCCACGAGGGCCCTTAAGTTGGCAAGACCTGAGGAAGGCTGTTAAGGAGAGGATATTTTGGAGAATGTTAATTCACAGGGTCATCGCAACAAGTCAGAAATGACTTGATGTCACTTCATACACACACACACAGAGCAAGGATTGTACCCACATCTCCTTCAGAACCCTGGGACAAAACACACACTAAAGTATGCCAAAAGACAACCACAACAGTGCCGGTAAGTATTGCCTTTGAAATTTCAGGAAATCATTTCTTTCATTTAATTTGCATGTAATTTGAAGTTGTATTTAATTTGAAGTTAGCATATCTCATCTGTTTCCGTAGTTCAATTTGCAAAAGAGACCGCTGATTTTTGGCACGTCTCTGGAAGAAGACTGCAGAATGACTTAATCTCCTTTAAAGAAGAAGAAGATGATACTGGATTTATATCCCGCCCTCCACTCCGAAGAGTCTCAGAGCGGCTCACAATCTCCTTTCCCTTCCTCCCCCCACAACAGACACCCTGTGAGGTGGGTGGGGCTGAGAGAGCTCCCACAGAAGCTGCCCTTTCAAGGACAACCTCTGCCAGAGCTATGGCTGACCCCAGGCCATTCCAGCAGGTGCAAGTGGAGGAGTGGGGAATCATACCCGGTTCTCCCAGGTAAGAGTCCGCACACTCAACCACTACACCAAACTGGCTCTTTAGAGAATTATGCTCAGAAACATCCACCCACTATAATCTGAATCCTGCAGAGAGCACACTTTGGTTCACCTAGACAAGTCTGACCATGGCCTGAGTCACACGTCACAACAACAAACTGTGGATTCTTGTGGCCACAGCCACAGGGGTCAGGCCTTCCATCCTTACTCACATGCTACTTGGAAATTAATCTGCAGAAAGCCACAGTTTGCCACTTCCTCCAAATTACAAATGGTGATTTGTTCCTAGGGTTGCCAACTTTCAGGCGGGACACAGAGATCTCCTGGAATCACAACTGAGCTCCAGATTGCAGAGACCAGTTCCCATGGAAAAAATGGCATCGCATATACTAGTTTTTTCCTTAAGAATTAGGTTGGCACACCTTTCTACTTCAAAAGTACTCAGGGTGAAGAGAATAAAAGGATAAAGAGAACAAAAGAATATCAAGTATATAAAACAATTAATGTAACGTTAGAAACAGAATAACAAAAGGAATAAAGCAAACAAAAAAACCCCCACACCCCACTGTCATTGTTATTTGTTGCCGGCCAATTCCATGTACACTGACTAAAGTTTCCACCAGCATTTTTGCATCCATGTAGTCCTTTGGACTGCAAGAAGATCCAATCAGTCAGCCCTAAGGGAAATCAACCCAGACTGTTCCCTGGAAGGTCAGATGCTGAAGCTGAAGCTCAAATACTTTGGCCACCAAATGAGAAGGGAGCACTCCCTGGAGAAGATCCTGATGCTGGGAAAGACGGAAGGCAAAAGAAGAAGGGGACGGCAAAAGATGAGATGGCTGGACAATGTTACTGATGTAACAAACACGAACTTGAGCAGACTTCGGAGGATGGTGGAAGACAGGAGGGCCTGGTGTGACTTAGTCCATGGGGTCGCAGAGTCGGACTCGACTGTGCAGCTGAACAACAACAACAATGCCCTGTATCTGATGTGTTCTTCCATTTCAAACCATGCTGCCTCTCCTCCCACCCCATTTCCAACTTACACCCAGAATTCAACTTTGTTGGTTGTTAAGGTGCCATTGCTCTTAAACCTTGTTCTATTGCTTTGGAGCACCACGGCTGCCCACCTGAATCTATGTGAAATTTAGTGAGTGTCCCTTAGTTTTCTTTCTTTTTTAAAAAAAAAAAATGTGCTGGTTTATACCTCCAGCAACCCCCATGGTGGGATGCTCCGTGAGGGTAGAGGGGCTAGGATTTCTTGGCAATACTCCATGTCGGTCAGCTTGTGAACAGCATCATGACTAGGGCTGCCAACCCGGGTTAGCAAATTCCTGGAGATTTGGGGGTGGAGCCTGGGAAGGGCGGCATTTTGGGAGGGGATGGAACTCAATGGAATGTAATAGCATAGACTCCATCCTCCAAACCAGCCATTTTCTCCAAGGGAATGGATCCCTGTTGTCTGGAAATCAGCTGTAATTCTGGGAGGTCTCCAGGTCCCGCCTGGAGGTTGGTAACCTGAGACATGACCCTCGTGGGTATTGCAGCAGCAGTGCCCACCATCTTGGAGCTGCGCCCGCTACATGGTACTCCTCCTGCAGCTGATCACACAGAGGGGCTTCTGTTTGTTGGAAATGGCGTTTGGGATTCCTTCAGCCACTTTTCCAGAGAACTGGAAAGGTTTTGGTGACAACAAGTTGGGAAAATGAAACATGTGCCACGTTCTTCCTTCTATGCGACCCTTGAGATTGCTGCTTCCATCTGGCTATGGCAACTCTAATGGTGTTTGGCAGGTGATTACTAGAACCTCCTGTCTGTTCTCAGTTTCTCCCACTCCTGTCCTCCCCCACTCATCTTTCGCATGGTGTTACCCTGGCCCATTACCATTCTTATGCTAATCCTCTTGGTAGGTGGCATTAGTCTTCCCTCCCACACGCTTGTTGCTAATATCTGCCTTTCCTGCTGCAGGACAAATTGCTTCTTTTCACAATGCTAATTACCCTTAGCAAGCAGGCAAATGGGAAGAAGCCTCTTCTTTCTCTTCGCACTCTCTGGGATGTAGCTGCATAGTTGACTGGCAGCCACGTTTGGGTCTGCCAAAAGGAAGGCTTTGCCGGACACGCAGTCCGCTTATGGACTTCACCACCACCAAATGCAGTAGTGGCTGCTAGTTTCAGATGGCCTTCAGGAAAAAAAGAAAGAAGAAGAAGAAGAAGAAGAAGAAGAAGAAGAAGAAGAAGAAGAAGAAGAAGAAGAAGAAGAAGAAGAAGAAGAAGAAGATGATGATGATGATGATATTGGACTTATATCCCGCCCTCCACTCCGAAGAGTCTCAGAGCGGCTCACAATCTCCTTTACCTTCCTCCCCCACAACAGACACCCTGTGAGGTAGATGAAGATACTGGATTTATATCCCGCCCTCCACTCTGAAGAGTCTCAGAGCGGCCCACAATCTCCTTTCCCTTCCTCCCCCACAACAGACACCCTGTGAGGTAGATGAAGATACTGGATTTATATCCCGCCCTCCACTCCGAAGAGTCTCAGAACGGCTCACAATCTCCTTTACCTTCCTCCCCCACAACAAACACCTTGTGAGGTAGATGAAGATATTGGATTTCTATCCCACCCTCCACTCCAAAGAGTCTCAGAGTGGCTCACAATCTCCTTTCCCTTCCTCCCCCACAACAGACACCCTGTGAGGTGGGTGGGGCTGGAGAGGGCTCTCACAGCAGCTGCCCTTTCAAGGACAACCTCTGCCAGAGCTATGGCTGACCCAAGGCCATTCCAGCAGGTGCAAGTGGAGGAGTGGGGAATCAAACCCAGTTCTCCCAGATAAGAGAGCTATGGCTGACTCAAGGCCATTCCAGCAGGTGCGAGTGAAGGAGGGGGGAATCAAACCCGGTTCTCCCAGATAAGAGAGCTCTGGCTGACCCAAGGCCATTCCAGCAGGTGCAAGTGGAGGAGTGGGGAATCAAACCCGGTTCTCCCAGATAAGAGTCCACACACTTAACCACTACACCAAACTGGCTCTCACACCAAACTGGCATTGAGACAGATGGCTGGAAGGGGTCCTGAATCCCTCTGCATTCTCTTTCAAATGTTGGACCCTCCAGGAAGCTTGGGATGGCGCGAAGGGGAAATCCCTCCCCAGTAGCCGGGGGTAGTTGCGATTCTGGCTGACTAGTCCAGAAAGCTCTACTAGATGGATCTTAAATCCAGGATTTGGCCTCCTTAATGTTACGCTCCAACCGGCTCTTGGCATGCGCTGAATTAGAATTTATTTATTTATTTCTCCCCAACAGGGACCCAACGTGGCTTACATTGCCCTCCGCTCCTTCACTTCATTCTCCCAAGAACCCTGTGAGGTAGGTGAGGTTGAGAGTGTGTGACTGGCCCAAATCTCCAAGCATCCATGGCAGAGTGGGGATTTCAGCAGTGGTCTCCAATCCAACACTCTTAACCACTACACACACTGGCCCTCAGAATATCTCCTGGTGGCCAATACACTATTGGGCTGGAACTGGCAAAACAGCACTGCACAAGAGGGCAAGCAACTTCTCTGTGTTTGGGGACATCCCTCCTAAGAATGTGGGGGACCGCCCTGAGCCTGCTTTCGCGGGGAGGGTGGGATATACATGGAATGAAATGAATAAATAAAATAAATGTGCTAATTCAGAGTCAGCCTGGTGCAGTCGTTACAGCATCAGATTGGGATCCAGGAGATCCAGGCCTGAACCCCCTCTCTGTGGTAGAAGCTTGCTGGGTGACCTTGCACAAGTCACAAGCTTTTGGCCTAACCTACCTGACAGGGTTGTTGAGAGGATAAGGTGGAGAAGTAGAGGGGAACGGAAGTCACTCTGGATCCCCACTAGGGAGAAAGGTGAGGTATAAATGAAGAACATAAGCACAACAAATAATCACACACATGGCACACACACCAGAATCCTTCTAATATACACACCTCCTCCACCCACCAATACAACTATGCATTGTCTATCTATTTTGTCTGTCTGTCTGTCTACTCCTTGACAAGACATTAGAAAATAAACGAAGGAAGTTGAAACCTAAACCAGTTTGGTGCAAAGAAATCAAAACCAGCTCCAGATTTCTCATGCTAAGTGACTGCTTTCCCCCAGCTGTCTGTTCCAATATTTTCTGGTGTTCAGGAGCTCACCACTTAGTCTCATAAGAGCACAGTCCCTGCCATCACTCTGCTCTCTGTGGCTTGTCAGAGCTTCACTCCACAGCAGCTCTTCCTGGGGAGTTCAAGCTCTGGGCCCAGAACTTGACAAAGCAAGATGGCCACCAGGGAAGAGATTCTTACAGGCCTTCCTTTGTCTTTGAATCTACTCGTGGGAACACAGTGAGTTCCAAAGAGTGTGTGAGTGGAAATGAAGAAATCAAATAATCAAACTCTCTTTTAAGCCCAAGTTATCCACCTGCCGTGGAGGCTGCCTGCTACATCTCTGCATGACTCACAACTCTGCCCCAGGCCTTCCAGTTAGCCAATGCTGAAGGCAGGAAATTCCACAGCATCTCCGTATCAGGTATTATTTAGATTATTCAGTTTTCCCAGATGTGGGAGCTTTTCACATTTCCCAAGTTTGGGTGCCCAACCGCAGCTCTTTTACATCGAGATTCTCTCCATCGTTTCTACAGATGGTTTGAGAAAGCATGGAGAAACAAAAAGGAAAACACAGGAAGGCAACTGGATGACGAGGACATGAGGAAGCTTGAAGAAGAAAAACCTGCAGGTGGGCAATCAAACTGTGGGGAAACCTCCATGAAAAGAGACGCGGAGAGATGCAGCAGAATCTGCCACTCTCTGGAGAGCCTACGTTTCACATCTCTACATGGCTGGGACTAGCTTCTTACACCCAGAACAGTCTCTCTCTCGGCTTGACTTCGCGAACGAAGATTAAAGAAAGGTGCAGTAGTCCACGTCTGCTGCAGGCTCGCTGGTGGCTGACAAGACCAATGCGGGACAGGCAGGTCCGGCCACAGTGGCTGCAGGGAAAAGTCTGATTCGGGGTTGGTGCTGTAGCAGTGCGATTCTTCCTCAATCTCCTTTTGTCCTCAAGACCAGCTATGCGTGCGTTCTCAAAGGAAGAGACAGCCTGGTGGATGGTGTGCCTCCATGCTTTGCGATCTGAGGCTAGGTCAGACCACTGGTGATGGTTGATGCGACAGGTGACAAGGGATTTCTTCAAGGAGTCCTTGTACCTCTTCTTTAGTGCCCCTCTATTTCGATGGCCGGTGGAAAGTTCGCCATACAGGGCAATCTTCGGAAGGCGGTGGTTTTCCATCCTGGAAATATGCCCTGCCCAGCACAGCTGCGTCTTCAACAGCAGTGCCTCGATGCCTGTAACCTCCGCCCTCTTGAGGACTTCAGTGTTGGTCACAAAGTCACTCCAGTGGATGTTGAGGATGGTGCGAAGGCAGCGCTGATGAAAGCGCTCGAGGAAGAAAGTGCTCAAGAAAGTGCCCAGAACAGTGATTCACACATAAACAAGTTATTTGCACCTCTTCTCCCCACACCCATCCAGCACCCTATTACCAGTGAGCACAAGCCAACAGAAGAAATTTCTAAAGGCCAGTTTTTAAATAAGCACTTCTAGGACTGAGTCAAGATCTCCTGGGACTAGGGTTGCCAGCTCTGGGCTGGGAAATACCTGGAAATTTTGAGAGTGGGAGTTGGGGAAGGGGAGGGACCTCAGCAGGACATAATGCTAGAGTCCGCCCTCCCAAGCAGCCATTTTCTCCAGGGGAACTGAGCTTGGTCAATTGGAGATCAATTACAATAGTGGGAGATCTCCAGGTGTCACCTGGAAATTGGCAACCTACCTGGTACATGGGTCTGCCTGGGCTTTGGCAAAGCACAACACAAAAAGCATCTTGTACAATCCCTGTTACAATTAGAATCCTGTACAATTATAACCGCATAAATGGGAATGGATTTTGTTTTTGCAGTTTCTATTAAAGCACAGATGTAGTGGATCAGTCAGTAATGCAGCGTAGGGAAAAAAGACATAAATAAACGGAACAAACTGAACCCTGTGGCAAATGGTGTGTACAGAGCACATGGACCCATATTGGTAAATGAAAAATGAAGGCTTCTGAATGCACTGGACCCACCCATTCGTGCATTAAGGTTAGGCAATTGGGAATTGTAAAAATGGGGGGAGGAGGTGTTGGATGAGGAGACTTTCAGGAGCATCTTCTATGATGCTGACATGCTTTAATAGTGACACTTTTCAGGATTAAGAGCCAAGTGCACCTCCATTTGTAATTAAAATAAAAAACCAAAATGTCATGCTTCAGGTCTTTGAGCAGGTGATGAGGCTGTGAAAGAGACAGGCACTTTGGCCCTGAGGACACCCACAGAAGGCCACCGGCCCAGCCCCAAACCACAAATGTAGACAGGTAGGAGGGTGTTAGCCAGAGGGCACCTGGGGCAGCTGCCCTGGGTGGCAGGCTGGAGGGGCTCTGACTGCCAAAGACCAGGCCCCCCAACAGTGTGGGGAAAGGGGAAGAGCCTACAGCGGCTGCCCTGCTGGGGCTTGGGAGGAGCCAGCTCGCCAGCCTCCTGATGTACCTTGCATGGCTCAGCAGTCTCGCTCATCCCTACTTGAGCCAGGAGGGGGCCCCAGGGACGGGGTGGTGGTGGCAGCGATTCTGGGGCCCCACCCTGGACTATTGCCCAGGGTCCAAGAGTCACCTCAGATGACCCCTGATGGAGAAAGCCAATGGATGTGTTGGACGAGAACTGAAGAAATCCAGGTTCAAGAAAAGAAGCCTACTGGCTGGCCTTAACCCAGCTGCTCTCTCTCTCCCCCCCCCCACCTCAAAGGGTTGTTGTGAGGGCAAAATGGGGCAGAGAACTATCTCCATCACCCTGAGCTCCTTGGAGAGGACAGGAAACCAAAGGAAGCAGCTAGAATTGTTTGATGATGATGATGATGATATTGGATTTATATCCCGCCCTACACTCCGAAGAGTCTCAGAGCGGCTCACAATCTCCTTTCCCTTCCTCTCCCACAACAGACACCCTGTGAGGTAGATGAAGATATTGGATTTATATCCTGCCCTCCACTCCGAAGAGTCTCAGAGTGGCTCACAATCTCCTTTATCTTCCTCCCCCACAACAGACACCCTGTGAGGTGGGCGGGGCTGGAGAGGGCTCTCACAGCAGCTGCCCTTTCAAGGACAACCTCTGCCAGAGCTATGGCTGACCCAAGGCCATTCCAGCAGGTGCAAGTGGAGGAGTGGGGAATCAAACCCGGTTCTCCCAGATAAGAGTCCGCACACTTCACCACCACACCAAACTGGCTCTCCACACACCAAACTGGCTCTCTTTTAGAATGTGCATGCAAATAATTACAGATATGAATAATCATTCCGGCCCCTTACCTACCCTGCCTGCTGCCCCTCCCCCCCCCAGTTTTCTTGCCCGTGTGTTTCGCCTGCCTCCTCTCTGCTTCGCTGCAGCCCAATCAGGCAGCTGCCAATTGGCGCCCCAGCCTCATTAGCAAGGGAGATAAAAATAGCCGCACGTTTCCGCCTCCCGCCCTCCCAGCTGATCACCCAAAACAGCAGGAGGATTTAAGGCAGCTCAGCCAGGGTGGCTTCCTAAGGTGGGGGGGGGGTACAAATCAAACCACAAGCTCGGCATCCAAGGGGACAGGTTTTACTCCCTATCCCCATTTCCAGCCACAGAATTAAAAATAATAGGATGCAAACACACTGGTTTGGACAGAACTGATCACTGGTCTGTGACAGGGCTCAAAGGTTACCCAGCACCTCTCTTTCCAGTTATCAGAAGTTGGCAAGCCCCCCCCCCCGCCCCAAGCCCCATGAATGGTCGCACCCAAGTCTTATCTGTCCACCCCTCCTCTGTTTTCACAAGAGTGCCTCTCAGCTGAGAAGGCAAGAGAGGTTTCTAAGGCCAAAATGTCCAGAGTTTGACCCTGGCCACTTCAAGGCATTTCCTCGGTAAGCCCAACACCATGGCCTGCCCACCTCTCCTTAAAGCTGCCACTGAATCTCTTGCGTTCCCGAAACCTCTTCCTGCGCCAACAGTGCACAGCAAGCTGGATTTCAGTTGAGTTGAGATTCCCAGAGGGTGGTCTGAGATGTCTTCTCACCTGTCCTTCAGTCCATCATCTAGGCCCTCTGCCCCTCCGCCACCTCTGGTTCTTTCTCTTGTGCCAGAACTCTGGCCTGGAGTCTTTCATCCTCCACTTTCTATGGCAGAGAGGCTTTGGTCCTTGTGCAACTCAGTTGCTGAGTCTTGGGGGTGGTGTTTGGCCATGCCTCCATCAGTCACTGGGTAGGATGGGGTTAAAGAGCTCAGATCTTCTGAGAGGAAGCCAACGTTCAGGCTGGGCTGAATCCAGCAGACAGCTTAAAAAACTGCACTGCCAACCTTGAGTGCAGACCAAGGTTGATCTCTTAAGATGTTCAGAAGCCACCGAGTTGACTTCATCTTTCATCAAAAGAGGTTGGCATTTCCTCCGAGTGAGCCGACGTGGCATGCTGTCAGGATGGATTTTTTTTATGTGCGGAAAATTAAATCCATGTTCTAAAGTCAGGAGGTGCTTCACTTTGTGCTACCCCAACAGTCAATTATTTTTTTTTTGGAAGTTTACTACAAGCTTTGGCTCATTTGCTCGTTTCACCGTTGCCCGAATGACTTAAAACAAACTTAATACCTCCCGGTATGGCACATTTCTTAGCTTCCAAAAATGGATTATAATTACTTTCTGAGACAAGGGACAAAGGCTCTGGCCAAGAAGGCTTTAAAACACGTTATGGAATTCACTGAGATGACCCCCAGATGGCTTTTTACAAAGATTACACCAATTCTTGGAGTAGTACATGGAAGATATCATAGAAACAGCCATCAGTGGCTCAATAAAACCATGTATTGAGGCAATATTCCTCTAAATACCACAGAATCTCTGACCAGGGTTCGTCCAGCTACTGCTTAAAGACTACCAGGGAGGGGGAGCTCATCACCTCCCTTGGTAGCTGATTCCATTGCTGAACAACTCTTACTATAAAATACCCAGCCTGTACCTTCCCACCCTTAACTGAGATCCATTATTGAGAGTCCTCTCCTCTGCTGGCCAAAAAAACCCCAGCTCCCTGCCCTCCTCTAAGTGACAGCCGTTCAAAGACTTAAAAAGAGTGTCTGACAGACCTGGACTGGCAACCTGCACAGCAGCTCAGCTCACCTGGCAAAGGCCAGCAGGCCAAGATGGAGGGTGGAAGGGACCCCACGGAACTGAAGAACAACCAAGAAGCTCAAGGGGGCCTGGAAGAAGCTCCCTGCTCTGCAAGAGCACAAGAAGGTTGGCCAAGGGAGGCAAGATGGGCCACCCAGCCAGCTTGGGACAAGCCTATGAGGGCTGATCAGGGGCACCTGAGCAACCCACCCACCTGTCCTGTCATTACTAACAGGGAGATACCTGGATGGGAGAGGTGGGACTTGCTGGGGGAACAGCGTCTGGACCAGGAGTGGCCAAACTTGCTTAATGTAAGAGCCGCATAGAATACACAAGAGATGTTTGAGAGCTGCATGACACAAGACAAGAAGGGACTGGGAGGAAGGAAAGCAAATAATGGGGGAAGGAGAGGTGGAAAGAAAGCAACTTTAACTTTAAATGCTTTCTCCAAGCCACCAACTGGCTTGGCTGGGAGAAGTGATTTAAAGAGAGAAATGCCTTCTCCCAGCTGGCTGAAAAAGGATGGTGAGGGATTGGAGAGCCACACAACATGTGTGAAAGAGCCACATAGGGCTCCTGAGCCACAGTTTGGCCACCCCTGGTCCGGACGATGTGTATAAAGGGGAAATGAATGCCCACGTCCGGGGAGGAGAAACACGGAGCTCACATGGGAAGGGCTAGACAGCTGGGCAGAGAGAGAGCAAGTAGCGTCCAAGCAAGGGGAGACCATGATGGAAGAGGGGGAACCCAGGTGGCTGAATCACCTCCCTTCTGAATTCGGAGGCCTAAGGCGGATTACCTTTCCTGAGAGATACCCATGATCTGGAGCCCCTGTGCCCAGAGGAGTTTGGTCCTGAAGGAAAACTGTGGACAAAGAGCAATCATATCCCTCTTCTCCAGATTGAACATTCCCAAGTCCCTCAGCCTTTCCTCATAGGGCTTGGTCTCCAGGCCCCGGATCATCCTTGTCGCTCTTCTCTGCCCCCCCTCCGTTCTGTCCACATCCTTCTTGAAATGAGGTCTCCAGAACTGCACACAACACTCCAAGTATAGCCTGGAGCAGGGGTGGCCAAGGGTAGCTCTCCAGATGTTTTTTGCCTACAACTCCCATCAGCCCCAGCCATTGGCCATGCTGGCTGGGGCTGATGGGAGTTATAGGCAAAAAAAACATCTGGAGAGCTACCCTTGGCCACCCCTGGCCTGGAGTGGACAGCAGGACTAGGATGTCTTGTGATTTGGAGGTTGTGCCTCTGATGATACACCCCAAGATCACATCAGCCTTTTTGTCTCTGCATCATACTGGCTGCTCATATTTAACTTATGGTCCACCTGTACCCCAAGATCTCGTTTCCACACACTACTAACCAGAAGTGTTTTCCCCATCCAGTATGTATGTTCCTCATTTTTGTTATCCACATGTAGAACTCAGCACTTATCCTTGTTAAATTATACAGTATTATACAGTATGGGGAGGGACGGTGGCTCAGTGGTAGAGCATCTGCTTGGGAAGCAGAAGGTCCCAGGTTCAATCCCCGGCACCTCCAAAAAAGGGTCCAGGCAAATAGGTGTGAAAAACCTCAGCTTGAGACCCTGGAGAGCCGCTGCCAGTCTGAGAAGACAATACTGACTTTGATGGACCCAGGGTCTGGTTCAGTATAAGGCAGCTTCATATGTCATATGTCAAAAAGTATACAAATATTTTTAAACAATATGTTGATTTTAAAAGGCACTCTGTTGAGAAGAGCTTCTGCCCCAAATATTGAAGAGTTACTATCAGAGTCATGCATGATCTGACTCACGGACATTTTGGGGTTGGCTCCTGTGGCAGCCGTTTTGTGGCGGCACTCACCACCCTGTGCCAGAATTCCAAAGGAGCCCACAGGCTCGAAAAAGAGAAGGGGTCCCTGTGCTACGGCTCTACATACAAAAGTTAAATAAATACACAACTGCCCATTATTCATCCCAGATTTCATGCTTCCAGGTTGACTGGCACTATTGTATTATTTCTGAAAATCAACCTCAGATTGAAAAGGTGTCGGATCCGAAGCATTTTCATATTCCTTTGTTTGAGCCCTAGATGAATCCTGACACATCTAATGTCTCACTAAGTCACAAAGAGGCTTTCAGGCTTTATGGGACTTCCTCCCCAAGGAGGTTACAACTCTTCCTATGAGGTCTAGAATTTGTGTGCTCATCTTTACATGGGTGAGCATGAGTGAATGAAGTGTATTCTCTCTATAGTTAGGCTGATCTTCACGCACATAAGTGGTCACAATCTAGAACAGCGTAAAGTGCTCTTAAGGCCACTGAAATGAAAAGGCTTCAGCACACCTCAGCTTGTGTTGCACCCTGACCTATAGGCCGGATCCAAAGAGGCCCTTCCACCCCATGGATTCCTCCCATGCACAGAAGGGCACCTTTGAATCCCATAACCGAGTCTCCAACATTACGAGAACTTGTCTTACAGCACCTTAAAATCCACAGATTTCTTGCAACAAACTCCCCTTCTCAAATGAGAACGTGGTAAGTGGTGATGAGGAGTCTGTCTTCAGTCCTGCCAGCCCAGTGCTCCATCTAGCTTTCTACACAGCTGCAGCATCTATCCAGTCTCCAGAAGAAAGAAACCTTTCCCAGCACCTGCTGAGACGCTCTCCCTGGAGAGGCCAGGGACTGAAACCAGGTCCTTCTGTATGCAAAGGACACATTCCATCATTGAGCCATGGCCTAGCCTTGATGAGCATGCTTAGGAAAATATTTTACTTAGAACCACCAAAGTTATCTAGCCCAACCCCCTGCACAATGCAGGACATTCACAGGTACTTCCCCCCTACACACACACACACACACACAGTGAACCCTGCTCCAAGCCCAGAAGATGGCAAAAAAACCCCTCAGATCTCTCCAGGACCCCCAGTAAAATTGGCCTGGAGAAAAATTGCTGCCTGACCCCAAAGTGGCAAACAGCATTCCCCTGGGTGTGTAAGAAGGGGCCATGAGAACTAAGCACTGATGCAACCCTTCCTGCCCTGGAATTAATATTTACCACAACCAAAAATGTCAGGCTATATTTAATTTACATTTCTGTTTCACTCTACTTGTAGGCTAGCCAGGGTTTTTGCACCACTCTCCAAGATACAAGAACTAGCCATTTTAGACTTTTCCTTCTCCCTTTGTACAAAATACACATTCTGCCTGCCTTTCCTTTTCTCTCACCCTTTTTCCTTTTCATAATCAGCAATAACAAAAATAACAATAACAAAAATTAGTAGCAGGACCTATCAGTAGATAGCCTTCAGATTAAAAATCAATGGATTAGATCAGTGATCAGTAATGCACAAACTGGGCACATTTGTGTCCCCTACCCCAAAATAGTGAATTAAATAACCAAAGCCTCTTCTCCAACCAACTCCCCTTCCACAAAAGAGGATGACTGCTGTATCTCTGCATGATTCACTGATTTTATCTTGCCTCCTTCTTATTTCAACTTCTATTGAAGGTGGGTGTTATTTTCCCTTGTATCTGCATCAGATCATTCGATCTCCTCGAGAAGATTACTGCTCTCAGAGTTGTCTGCCTATTTTGTTCTTTTGAGAGTCACTGGCCTGCTCCTCCAATCAGTGACTCATGCAATCAGTGACTCGGGAGGTTGGTGGGCTCTCCTTCCTTGGAGGTTTTTAAACAGAGGCTAGATGGCCATCTGACAGCAATGAGGATCCTGTGAATTTAGGGGGAGGTGTTTTTGAGTTTCCTGCATTGTGCAGGGGGATGGACTAGATGACCCTACAGGTCCCTTCCAACTCTATGATTCTATGCAGAAACACATGGGAATGAACTCTATGGGAATGAACTCAATGAAGCTGCAAATTTTTACTATTTCACACTGTACGACTCATTCTTTAAAGACTTAAAAGGAGTTATCCTGGATCAGATCACAGCTCTGATTAGTACTGTTTCCTACAACAGCCAGCCAAATGACCCTGGAAGGCCTACAAATAGTTGTTGCTTCTCAGCAACTGGTATTCAGGTATACATATTGCATAGACATAAGAAGCTGCCTTCTACTGATTCAGGCTATTGGTCCAAGGTCAATACTACCTGTTGTCTCCAGGATCTCAGGCAGAGAGCTCTTTCCCATCACCTATAGCCTGATCCTATTTAACTGGAGTTCCCAGGGACTTGGGATCTTCCGCATACCAAGCAGATGGTCTACCACTGAATCACAGCCCCTGCCAAATACACTACCTCTAAACATGGAGGTTTTTCACGGTATTGCTAGTGATGGATCACTTCTCCTCCATGGTTCTGTCTAGTCTCTTTTTAAAGCCATCTAAGGTAGTGGGTATTACCATATCCTCTGGCAGCACATGGTTCCACATGTTAACTATGGATTGCAGAAAATGTGACAGTCCACCCCCCCCCCCCAAGTTCTCGTGTTATGGAAGAGGAAGTAAAAATGCTCTCTCTCTCTCTCTCTCTCGCCCTCCACACCATACATAATGTTATAAAATATAGTGCCCTCTCTAACCATATTAGAAGACTGCAGATTTATACCCCGCCCTTCTCTCTGAATCAGACACTCAGAGCAGCTTACAATCTCCTATATCTTCTCCCCCCCCCCACAACAGACACCCTGTGAGGTGGATGGGGCTGAGAGGGCTCTCACAGCAGCTGCCCTTTCAAGGACAACTCCTACAACAGCTATGGCTAACCCAGGGCCATTCCAGCAGCAGCTGCAAGTGGAGGAGTGGGGAATCAAACCCGGTTGTCCCAGATAAGAATCTGAACACTTAACTACTACACCAAACTGACTCTCCTTTTACTGTTGCTTTTACTTAAAAAAAAAAAAAAACACCTTCCTTTAGGGATATAAAAATGAAATATGCCTCCAATTTTAGTTCAGACAAAACGTGTTTCTCAGAATTTTGGATCTATGGAGCTCAACAGACCAACGGTCAGAGTGACTCATCCATTCTAAGCATCCATTCCCTCTTTCCGGGTGCAAAAGATGTTTAAATTAGCAATTTGAAGTGTAAAATTAGTCTGGAGCATGAATGATCACAACCCCAAACCTTCCTCCCTCAAGGACAGAGGCTTTAATCATAATATGCATTGAATTTCTCTCTTATTTTTTCCACAAACACACTCAAGATGAAATTAACACAGAGGATGGACGTTTGGGGAAAATGGCACTTTTGCAAAGCACATTTCTGCATCTATGTGCTCATCTACGAATGGCACTTTTGCAAAGTGAATGGCACTTTTGCAAAGCACATTTCTGCATCTATGTGCTCATCTACGAATGTGCTCAGCAAGGATGTGCTGTCAAGTTAATCCAGAAGTTTGACGCTACTGATTTGCCATGAAAAATCTCTTTAAAAATTTTAATCCATATAAAGGCAGCACAGGAGGGTCAGCCAATGTCTTTGGAAAGAGACAAGAATGGCAAATCACTGAAAGACCATGCCAAAAAGCATAGATGCTTCTGGTTCCAAAAGCAAAAAGGCATGTAAGTTGTAAAGCACTCCTGATGATGGATGCCGGGTTTTGCCAGCTATCTGAACAATCCTGAAAGCTCTGCTTTTCAGCAAATTCCAACTCCTGTATAACTCCTGTATAGGTCTTAGACAAGAGTCTGGGTATTAATACGAATAGATGACTCCCCCTTTTATTAGCGGAATATCAGCGGCTTCCGGGAACAGTTTCCTCTTTGCTTTTGAGATGCAGCTTTGATCAACAGCCTGGTCTTCCTCATTCACAGCCACAATAGATTCTGCTGAAATTTCCTCTTAGAACAGCACTTTTGTACACTGAAGATGCATCTCCAAAAGGAAGTCACAGGCATGGCAGCCTCATGGGAAAAACGTGGCACTAAAACCAAAGGATGATAAAGTAGCAGGGGAGAGGAGCCCCATCAGAGAGAAAGTTCAGCAGCTGCCCTCCACAGAATCAGCTCATCAGTTCACCTGGCTCAGCTCTCTCTAGTCTACCTGGCAGCAGCTCTCCCAGCATCTTTCTTAGCCTTTCCCAAGCTGAGGTCCCTTTCCTGGAGATTGAGACTGGGCCTTCCTGCACATGAAGCAGGTGTTTCAGCACTGAGCTGTAGCCCCTCACCAACAGCTTTCCAACTTGGGTCTTTGCAAACTTCTCCGGCATTCCACTATGATGTCACAGATAAGCTACCTAGAAAGACAGCCTGAACATCACTGCTGGGGCTCAGGATACTGGAGGACTCCAAGCAAGTGATCCTGGCTCAGCCAGCCCTCTGGAACTGGAAATCAGGCAGGGCCTGCAAATGGAAGATTCTCTTGTGCCTTCTCAGGTACTTCTTGCAAAGGCTGAACGGCTGCGGTGCTGGGTGGACTCTTTGCTAGCCTAAGGATCCCTGGGCCTGCAGACTGGGGGGTGCAACTGCCCAACTGGATGGCCCCACAACTCACTTATGTTCTTTTGGACTGCCCTTTTTATAGCAGTCCACGTGCAAGATATCTAGATGCACTGCTTTCTGACCATCAAGACCTTTCTGACAATGCCAAGGTTCGTTTTTTACTCCACGGGAAACACAACTTTGTCACTACTCACGTTGCTTGCTTTTTACAGGTTGCGATCCAAATCAGAGAGGCTTTGACTCATGCATAGCCTACTGCTATTTTATGTCATTTAACTTTTGCTGGTTTTTAAAGGTTTTATTATATTCTCTAGTGTCACTGTTGGTTTTAAAGTATACTGTATTCTTGTATCAATGCCAATAAAGGTCTATGGTATGGTAACTCACTTATATTGATCTTCCTCTCCACTGCACACTCACAAAACTGCAGGAGGTATTCTGCAGACTGCCCTCACAGGCCACAGTGCAGCCCTACGTGTCTGGCCCGCAGCCACACGGAACACCCCAAATCCTCTGTGATCCAAAGAGGTCCCACAGCAGATGAACAAGAGCCCCCTGCAAGATAAACCTGAGTCGCAAAGGAAGGTAAGAAGTATAAAACCCACTTAGAACATTCTGCACTTAGCCAATGGATGCTTTTAGAGTTTAGTTAACAGCCTGATTGCGACCATCTCATTATTTCTCTGTGGAGAAAGGGAATGCCACTTGCATCCCTTGGAGCACCTGAGAAGTCGTCTCATCATCCTTATCCTAAGGACTGTGGGCAGGGGCTGTGGCTCAGTGGAAGAGCCTCTGCTTTGCATGCGGAAGGCCCAAGGTTCAAATCTCCAGAATCTCCATTTAAAAAGACCAGGCAGAAGGTGATCTCAAAGAGACCCTGACACCCTGGGGAGACTGCTGCCAGCCTGAGTAGACAACACAGACTTTAATAAATTTTATTTATATCCCACCCTCCCCGCCTAGGCAGCCTCAGGGCGGCTAACAACAAATTCAAATAAAAAGTTATACAGTGTATATAGTAAATTTTTAAAACAGCATTAAAATAATAAAATAATTTAAATCAGCAATGTCTAAAATCATTCCAGTTAATAATTTAACAGCAGCAGCTGTTTGATGGACCCCATGGCCTGATTCAGGATAAGGCAGCTTCACGTGTGTTCATGTGAGTTTATGTGTAACTGCATGACAGGCATAGATCTACCCGATGAAGCTCCCACCCCCCAGCATCAGCATTCAGGAAAGGCATCACCTGTGGCACAAAGCTTTTTTTGCCACTGTGTGACACAGAGTGTTGGACTGGAGGGGCTACTGGCCTGATCCAACAGGGCTTCTCTTATGTTCTTATGTGACACAGAGTGTTGGACTGGAGCGGCCACTGGCCTGATCCAACATGGCTTCTCTTATGTTCTTATGTGACACAGAGTGTTGGACTGGAGGGGCCACTGGCCTGATCCGAAATGGCTTCTCTTATGTTCTTATGTGACACAGAGTGTTGGACTGGAGGGGCCACTGGCCTGATCCAACATGGCTTCTCTTATGTTCTTATGTGACACAGAGTGTTGGACTGGAGGGGCCACTGGCCTGATCCAACAGGGCTTCTCTTATGTTCTTATGTGGCACAGAGTGTTGGACTGCAGGGGCCACTGGCCTGATCCAACAGGGCTTCTCTTATGTTCTTATGTGACACAGAGTGTTGGACTGGAGGGGCCACTGGCCTGATCCAACATGGCTTCTCTTATGTGACTCAGAGTGTTGGACTGGAGGGGCCATTGGCCTGATCCAGCATGGCTTCTCTTATGTTCTTATGTGACACAGAGTGTTGGACTGGATGGGCCACTGGCCTGATCCAGCATGGCTTCTCTTATGTTCTTATGTGACACAGAGTGTTGGACTGGATGGGCCACTGGCCTGATCCAACAGGGCTTCTCTTATGTTCTTATGTGACACAGAGTGTTGGACTGGAGGGGCCATTGGCCTGATCCAACAGGGCTTCTCTTATGTTCTTATGTGACACAGAGTGTTGGACTGGAGGGGCCACTGGCCTGATCCGAAATGGCTTCTATTATGTTCCTATGTGACACAGAGTTTTGGACTGGAGGGGCCACTTGCCTGATCCAACAGGGCTTCTCTTATGTTCTTATGTGACACAGAGTGTTGCACTGGAGGGGCCACTGGCCTGATCCGAAATGGCTTCTTTTATGTTCTTATGTGACACAGAGTGTTGGACTGGAGGGGCCACTGGCCTGATCCAACAGGGCTTCTCTTATGTTCTAATGTGACACAGAGTGTTGGACTGGAGGGGCCACTGGCCTGATCCAACAGGGCTTCTCTTATGTTCCTATGTGACACAGAGTTTTGGACTGGAGGGGCCACTTGCCTGATCCAACAGGGCTTCTCTTATGTTCTTATGTGACACAGAGTGTTGGACTGGAGGGGCCACTGGCCTGATCCGAAATGGCTTCTCTTATGTTCTTATGTGACACAGAGTGTTGGACTGGAGGGGCCACTGGCCTGATCCAACATGGCTTCTCTTATGTTCTAATGTGACACAGAGTGTTGGACTGGAGGGGCCACTGGCCTGATCCAACAGGGCTTCTCTTATGTTCCTATGTGACACAGAGTTTTGGACTGGAGGGGCCACTTGCCTGATCCAACAGGGCTTCTCTTATGTGACTCAGAGTGTTGGACTGGAGGGGCCACTGGCCTGATCCAACAGGGCTTCTCTTATGTTCTTATGTGACACAGAGTGTTGGACTGGAGGGGCCACTGGCCTGATCCAACAGGGCTTCTCTTATGTTCTTATGTGACACAGAGTGTTGGACTGGAGGGGCCACTGGCCTGATCCAACAGGGCTTCTCTTATGTTCTTATGTGACACAGAGTGTTGGACTGGAGGGGCCACTGGCCTGATCCAACAGGGCTTCTCTTATGTTCTTATGTGACACAGAGTGTTGGACTGGAGGGGCCACTGGCCTGATCCAACAGGGCTTCTCTTATGTGACACAGAGTGTTGGACTGGAGCGGCCACTGGCCTGATCCAACATGGCTTCTCTTATGTTCTTAAGCTGTGAAAGGCGTGTGTGTGTGTGGGGGGGGGGGGAAGTCAACCCCTTTGCCCAGGTGAAGTGTACATAGGAGGATGGTCCGGTTCAAGCAAGTGATACAGCTTGGCAGCCAAACAAGAGACTAGAATCACATTCTTATTCACCCCCTGGTATGATGGATCCAGGTCGTGAATTTATATTCCGTCACTTCAGTTGGTATTGGGGAATGCGTGGGAATGAGAGAGACAGCTTAGCATCCTGACACTTACACCTGTGTCTCCTGTTAGAAGCCACTTGTTATGCAGGGTCTCACTTCTTATCAGAAATAACCTGTGCATTCTAAAGATAGATGGGCATAAGCAGCAGCAGCTCCGCAGCCCAGAGGGTTCTCAGAGGCAGAGGGTTTCCTGCTGCAAAGTCACCCCGATGTTTTTGCCATTAGAATCTGCAAGCACTTACGAACTAGCCAAACACCCAGCCTTATAGCAGGAGGGGAGCAAACAGAGGCACAGGACAACTCTCTGTGGGAGGGAGAAAGAGCAGATTCTGTCATCACGGAAATTGTGCTCTTTAGCGTAGATCAGATGGCTACTACTCGCACATGAATCTGCCTTACACAGCATCTGGCCATCAGCCTATTCAAGTCAGCATTGTCTGCTCTTGACTGGCACCAGCTCTGCAGGGTTTCAGGCAGACAAAGAAAGGCCAAGGGAGCACCTCTGGGTGGGTCAGGGGAAAACTAAGGGTGCGGTCACACTCACCATTAAATCCATCTACAACGCGCCTCTATTATAACCCACACAACCAATTTCCTGATCAGACAACAGCCAGGCTCCCGTTCTATCCCATGTGAGTCCCGTCTCTGGTCGATCAGAGTGCTCTACTGGACCTCGTTTGATGAGACGTCAATCTGCATTAGCGCAGGCGCAGTGATGCCCGCTATCTGCACTATCGAGCAGATCCAGCGTCTCCTCCCTTCTCCACGAGAGACCTCGCACACCCACCATGACCTCGTTCTTGAGGGCGGGGATGCGCGTCGCTTTTAAATGGGTCGGATCACTAACAGTTTTGCTCGTCCGTTGGCACTACTTTTCCACCACGAGCACTACGCATGCAGAAAAAAACCCAGGAATTCAAATCAGTTCACATCTAGTTCACATCTAGTTTCAAAAGTGAGTTTTGTTTCCGGACATAGGGGCTGGTACACGATTTATCGAGCCAACATTTGCTCGCTCATTCACTGGCGCAGCGATATCACTTGCAGGGGGCTTTGGACGGGAAGCGGTGGTGCGCTTCTGACGAGTCGCCAACGATGGAGCGTTCAAACAGAGAAATTCTGCTCAGGAACCGTCAGAAGAATTTTGTTCCGGATTTAAAACTGTATCAAATTAGTCCGCGCCCCAGTCGTCCCAACGCGGGACTCGAACGAGCTAACCACCATTCGCAAATGCTGACGTTTGGACAACCGCTTAAAATCCGACATGCTTCCGGACTCCACTCATGCCCGTAGCGGGATTTTCTGGATGTCTGACCTCACCCTAAGTCTGCTTCTTGACCCGGCTGACTTCAGCTACTGAGCAACAAGCCTGCTTTGGTCTGCCATTCCACCTCCTTCTTAAGCACTCCCCCAAAGATTCCTGGTAATTGTAGTTTGATGTGATTTTTTTCCCGTTAAAGATTTTTAATTCCATTTACAGAACCACCTCCCCCAGAACAAAGTCTGAGCTCAATGGCACCTTTAAGACCATCAAAGTTTTATTCGGATTTTGTTGTTGTTGTTGTTGTTGTTACTACTGCTACTTTATCCATCCCTTGGGGTACCTGAGAAGTTGTCAGGCAGGTATGTAACAGGTTAAAATACAATAAATTAATTTCCGTTTACAGTAAAATCAGCAGCACTAGTTGATGGCATAAAATTGTGCTTCATTCCCTCACTGGGGTGGATCAGGAGACTAGTCAGAGAGCAGAGCCATAGCCTGGACCACTGCTGTCCACAACCATACGCTCAGCAGAAGAACACACCCTGCAGAACTGAGCTAGGTCCTTCCCAGAGGGCGCAGATGTCAGTCACCGTGTGGAGAGTTTCCTGGGCCTGGCTGAGGACAGCCAGAGGTCGTTTGGATCAGGGACCACCAGTAAGTTTTGATCTGTCAAGGGCAATTAAGGATACATCAATCTCCAATTTAAAAAAAAAAAAAGATCTATTTCCTTCACTATGTCCCTCCACCTGAATTGAACGCAAACAAATGGCAACCATATAAACTAATCTTGTTATTGCTGAATCTGTTAAACATCATCATGTCACATGCTAATTTACTCCTCACCCTCTGCCTATATGTATGGAACTGCTGAATTCCATTTCATCGCAGCTGAGGAAGGGTGCATGCACACAAAAGCTCATACCTTGAATAAAAACTTTGTTGGTCTTAAAGGTGCCGCTGGACTCAAACTTCGTTCCGCTGCTTCAGACCAACATGGCTGCCCATCTGAATCTACCTTCCCCAGAGTTCCCTGGGAGAGGAACGGAATAAACCCATTGACATCTGTGGTACGGAAACGTACTCTCTGCTTTCAATGGAATTCTCCTTGATTTCTAGACAGCATGCAATCCAAAAGAATTACACCATGCCATTAATAGCGCTTTCGCTTTAGAAACCATTTTCTCCCCAAGGTTGTAAGGAGCACTCCCATTTTTAGACACGATAAGCTGAAGATGAGCTAACCTGCGGTTTATGGCGCACTTTCTCCCTCCCCCTCCCCCTCCCATTCTATTTCTCTTTCATTTCCGAGCCAAGCTATTTTACATCCACCCGCCTTTATGTTTTATTAACTCAGGGATTAGGCTTCAGGCGACACAAATTCTGTTTGCAACATCTCCCTATTGAGAGTTTGCCAGTGGCAAAGATAAGGCATGACAATGATGCTTGCGCATTTGGACAGAGGGAAGCGCATCTGTTCAGAGAACCCACATTAGCCTCATGATGCTCTTTCTTCTCAGACTTGGAGCAAAAGGAGAGTGTGCGTGTGGGGGGGGGCTCTTTTCATGCTCATCTGTGCCAGTGGTGGCCTGGGGGGGTGGGGCATGTGCAGCTCCTTTGCTGGATTCCCCTCCACATGCCCTCTCCCGCATTTGCAACCAAGGCTCACAAATGCAAGTAAACTATTGTGCTCCTAACCTGCTTCCCAAGAGAACTCCATAGCTCTAAAATACACACACAGTTACTGAATCAGTCCAAGGCACTTTCACGCATGCTAAATAATGCAGTTTCGATCCACTTCAGCAGCTGTTTGCAAGTGGATTTTGCCATTTCACACAGTAAAATCCCTTTGCAAAGTGGACTGAAAGCGTATTATTTAGTGCATGTGAAACTGAAGATGCACTGCTTAAGGAATCTCCTGTTGAATTCTTGCCTGTTGTGCTTTTAAACCTATAGGCATAGCCCTGTCCTTAAAGAGGAACCTGACAGAAAGAGCTGGCTTGGTACTGTGGGTCTAACTGAGGACAGCCGAAATTTGAATCTCTGGTCAGTCTCGAAGACACCTCTCTTTTAGCCAAGGTTATGAGGAACAAGATTTAGAATGGAGGGCGAACCAGAAGAATCCTTCACATACTATAGTAAGTTGCTTATGGAATTGGCAGCCACCAAAAGTGATGGCAAGTGGATTAGTTGGCTTTAAAAGGGACTAAAACAAATGGAGGATGAGTCTGTCAAAGGCTACTGGGCGTCATGATGAAATGGAGCCTCCTTCCCTCCCTATGCAGAGCCTGCGTACCTCAGAGTGCCAGAACTTGCTGGGGAGCCTGGACTTTGCTGTCCTTCCTTGCAAGGATTCCCAGGGCACCTGGTTGGCACTGTGGGAAACAGGATGCTGCATCTTCTGAGGGCCAACTTTGCCCCAACTTCTGAGATCAGGCATCCCAAGAGAGGGCCAAAACTGCGGCACTCTCCCCCTAGGGATACTCACCTGTTCCCTTCTGTCCGTGTCTTCTGCCAGTGGGTGACGACTTCCCTGAAGAACCCGTCATCCTGCCATATGCCTTAATGACTGTTTCATGTGGCCTTAACATGCATTTAAATTTTGGGTTTCATTGCTTTTGTGAATTCTTTTTATAATGCTTTGGTTTAACTTTTAGCTGCCTTGGTGGCCCTCAGTGGGTCGAAAAGTGGGGTAAATAAAAAACCAAAAATGAAGTAAAGATGGTCTAATCCAGTCAGGATCTTCCCATGCATTTGTTGCTTTTCTTAGGCACAAATCGCTTCAAATACAGCCTCTAAAGCTATCTTTAAGCCTGGCAAATCACAGTTGTATATATGTATATGCTAAGAATGATGATTGAAGAACAGCAAGTTTTCCCTTCATTTGCTACCCTCTTGGTTTCGCATCTACAAACCGTTATAGCTGTGCAATGCCGACGTGTACCTAAAGCGGTGCCATTTGCAAACATCTAGTGAAACCACGTGGCTGTCTTTCTAACATCTGTATTAATGGATTTTAAAATCGTAAGTGCACATGGGAAATACAGCCGGCACTGCTGGACCGTAAACAGGACGCCAGTTGTTTAAATTTAAAAGATGCAAATGAACAAAGATTTGTAGTGTTTAAGGTATTAAGCAGCGCACAAACCTGCTATCTATAATCGGCACACTGGAAAGTCACATGCTAAGCCTTCTGAGCTGGATTTATCCCAGCTGTAACTCCGCTGAAGTCAATGGAGGTGAACAAGAGGTAAGGGTGCTTCGCGGCTGCTTGAAAACCTCAAGCTGTCTCTTACTTTCCCTTCCCCATTTTTGCACTGTCTTAATTTGTACCTGAAGAAGTGTGGCTGTACACAAAAGCTTAATACCCTGAATAAAACTCTGTTAGTCTGAAAGGCGCCACTGGACTCAAACCTTGTTCTGATGTCTTCATTTGGTTTACTTTGGGAAAAGGCGGACTGGACATTGCACACTTTGGGAGCAATCTTGAGTAGGTCTATTCAGATGAAGGGCCCATTTTATGCAACAGGACTTCTTTTGCAAGGGAAGCTGCGCTTGGAGGAGAATGTGCCCTGCCCCACTGCTCTCACCTTGAAGGTAAGAGCAGCTGGGTGAGGGATCGGCATGGCTCACCCACAGCCCCCGCTCAGCCTTCTTTGGTCTTCTTGGGGGCTGCGGGTGAGCAGTGTCTGCACAGTGTGCTGAGGCATGCACTGTGCAGATGTGGCTTGCCCTCCCTGCAGGTGGGGGTGTGGCTGCGAGTGGGGAGGTGCAGGGGGAGGCTCAGAGGCCCTAGCACCAGGGCCTGCACCCAGAGGGCTGGAAAGCCTCTATTTCCTTGCTCTCCGGGACAAAAATTAGAATGACAAATTGAGAAATGCTAGCACAGAGGTGGCCAAGCTGCAGCTTGGGAGCCACATACTATGTGGCTCTTGAAGCCCCCACCACCCCATCAGCCAGTTTGGAGAAGGCTTTTCTCTCTTTAAATTACTTCTCCCGTCGTCTTGGAATTCTGGAAGAAACTTTTACCCACGATTGAATGCATAATTAACCACAAGGTGCCGTTTACCCCTGACTCTATTTTGCTTAACCTTTGGAAAACTACAGAAATACCAAAGCATAAACAAGAGTTGGCATCTATACTTATTTTGGCTGCAAAATTACTAATAGCTTACCAATGGAAAGCTTCTATTCTACCTTCTAAACGAAAATGGTTTCTAAAAATTTGGGACCTAATAGCAATGGATAAATTAGCTAATACCATACAAAACTCAGAAGCCTCTGAAAAAGGAAAGGATAACAATATGTTTATAGAGAGATGGTTTCACTTTTTTGCATATGTACAATCTGAACAAAGTGCTTTGTGTAAATTACTGGATAAATACTTAACCTTTGCTTTATATTAGTTATATATCTTAAGTATTATATTCAAAACAGGATGGCATGTGATATAGATTCTGTTGTTGTTAGTGTTATAGTTGATGTTAGTAGAAATATGTTTCTTTATTAATTAATAAAAAAAAATTCTTAAAAAAAAATTACTTCTCCAAATCAAGTCAGCTGGCAACTTGGAGAATGCATTTAAAGTTAAAGTTGATTTTTCCCACCTCTCCCTCCCTCCTCCCATCTATTTTCCTTTCTTCCTCCCTCCCCTCAAGCATCTGACGTTCATGTCTTGCAGCTCTCAAACATCTGACATTTACCCTATGTGACTCTTACATTAAGCAAGTAAGGGCTAGCACCTTCTTCAGTCCACAAACCACCAGAGGCTGAAGGACTGACTAAGAATTAGCAATTCTGGGGTTCAAATCATGGTTCCACCATCATCTTGCCTGAGGCAAGGGATGCTCTCAGCCACAGATTCCCCCATCTGCAACCTGAGGGGGTAATAATATTGGTCTGCTTCACAGGACTGTTGTGAGAACAGGATAATGCGTGCTTTGAGCAAAAAGCAGTAAGTTTGCAAAGACCCAAGTTGGAAAGACAATGATCCAGAAGCTCTTATGCACACACAAAGCTGTCCAGCGCAAGAGTTTGCTCAAGAAGACGAACTGCATCAGGGAACATTGAGACAGCCTAACCAAGAGTTTGCCTCATGTGCCATCAAAAGAGTTTGAATCAGGTATAGTTTCCTAGCAAGCAAATTCTCCTTGAAGTTCTCAGCCTGTAGGCTTGGGCAAAAAGTGTCCTGCTCTTATAACAGAGGCTAGATATGTGGGAAAGGGAAGCTGAAGCTTTTCATGGCACAAAAGAAAATGCCATTGCCTGATAAATAACATCCTGTTTAGCCTCTGCTGAAAGGGCAGCACATTTTTTTCTCTCTCCGAGCAGTTGGCAACTTCATGAGCATACCTTTTCGGCACTCGCTTCCACTCGCCAAAATGGGACACTTTTCACACATTAGGAATCTAAAAATATAGTTCACAGCATTTTGTTCAAAAACATTTTACAAAGGTAATGACAGACTTCAGACCAAATGGAGCAGGTAGAGAGGTGAGCACTGATCCTGCAGAGCCCAGAAAAAAGATATTTGGGGTTGTAAATACACAGCCCTATTTCACAACTGAAATTTTGCCTTGTGGTGGAGTGGGGAGTGGGGGGGGGGGATCAGCCTCCACCTTCTATCTCCACGCAGCTGATTAGTGGGATTCTGGCTGTTTTCAATGGGCAGCTCTGCCATTTTCTTAGGCTGAGGAACAAAGCATGTCACCCAGGTACGGATGATGGATGCATCAGAATCAGCAGGTGCTGCAAAGGTGGGGAAGGCACCATTCATACTTCTTCATTCCTAGGTAGGGTGGCCAAACTTCAGGTGGCATGTGGAGTTACAACTGCCGTTACAACTGATCCCTAACCCCTGGGCGGTCCGTGGCCTGTTAGCAACTGGGCTGCGAGTTGTATAATTATTTCATTATATATTACAATGTGGTGGTGGTAGTAATAGTAGTAAAGATAATACATTGGATTTATATTCAGAGTCTCAGAGCAGCTCACAATCTCCCGAGAGCCAGTTTGGTGTAGTGGTGAAGTGTGTGGACTCTTATCTGGGAGAACTGGGTTTGACTCCCCACTCCTCCACTTGCACCTGCTGGAATGGCCTTGGGTCAGCTGTAGCTCTGGCAGAGGTTGTCCTTGAAAGGGCAGCTGCTGTGAGAGCCCTCTCGGCCCCACTCACCTCACAGGGTGTCTGTTGTGGGGGGAGAAGATATAGGAGATTGTAAGTCGCTTTGAGTCTCTGACTCAGAGAAAAGGATGGGGTATAAATCTGCAGTCTTCTCCTTCCTTTACCTTCCTCTCTCACAACAGACACCCTTGTGAGGTGGATGGGGCTGAGAGAGCTCTCCCCAGAAGCTGCTCTTTCAAGGACAACTCTGCGAGAGCTATATCTGACCCAAGGCCATTCCAGCAGCTGCAAGTGGAGGAGGGGGGAATCAAACCCAGATAAGAGTCTCCACACTTAACCACCATGCCAACTAGTAGAAATAAAGTGCACAACTGTATCATCCCCAAACCATCCCCCCCCCACCGGTCCTGTCCCTGGAAAAATTGTTTTCCACAAAACCGGTCCCTGGTGCCAAAAAGGTTGGGGACTGTTGCTCTAGATGACCAAGATCAGCTTCTCTAGAGAAAACGGCTGCTTTGGAGGGAAGACTCTATGATATTCAACCCTGCCGAAGTCTCTCCTCCCCCCAACCCCGCCCTCCCCAGGCTCCACCCCCAGGTATTTCCCAGCCCAGAGCAGGCAACCCTGTTTCCAGCTTCTGTCCATCAAAGGAATTTCACTCCGGAAAATGGAAACAGCCTACCTGGCTCTCATGGCTGGCATGTCGCCCGATCCTCTACAAAGGATTCTAATCCACTTCCGAAAGCTATTCAGGGTAAAACGCCATCAATCAACTGGCTGGAGCAGGGCGGGGTGTTTGGAGGCTCTGCTTCGTTCCTCACACTAGAATCCCGGCAGGCCACCCATGTGCTTCCAGCTTACAAACAGAGAGCACACGTTCACCAGCTCTCCAGTACTCTCAGTGAGTATAGCTATGCATCCCCAGTATTCCAAAAGAGGCCAAACTGCAGAACACCCGCGCACGGGCCTTTTCCATCGCAGCTCCATGCCTAAGGAACCAGCTCCCAGAAGAGGTGCGGGCCCTGCGGAGTCTTGACCAATTCCGCAGGGCCTGCAAGACTATCCTTTTTCAGTCGGCTTTTGCAGACTGCTGATTTATGATCGCTAAATAAATGGATCCGCCAAAAATTTTGCCCAGGGATCCTCGCTATCACGTAAACTGACAGAAATAGCGCCAGGAACATCACCGTTCTGTCAGATTATGTCAAATGTGAATTTAGAATTGCTTTTGGATAATGTTATTTTAAAGTCTTGTATATTTATTGTATTGTATTTTATGGATGTTGTTAGCCGCCCTGAGCCTGCTTAGGCGGGGAGGGCGAGATATAAATAAACATTTTTTATTATTATTATTATTTCTCTTTTAGAATTGTGTATCAGAATAATTTTTTGTATTGACATACTCAAAATTGGGATATTGGCTGTATATCTGATTACATATACTTTACCCGTTTTCACTATATTTTATTGTATTCCTTTTTCCTATGGCAAACGCGAATGATGTTTACATGTTAAAAAGTAAATTAGGTGGACAAGAACATCGCTATCCAATGTATTTCTCTTTTAGCTGTACTGACACACTCAAACAGGGACTTTGGTTGCTTATCCCATTACATATATTGAACTCATCTCCCACTAAATTTTTCTCCTAATGACAAGCAATATGTATGTTGCATGTTTAAAGGTGGGTTAGTTGGATGGGTAAACATAACGATTCCTTCCTTTTGGCCCAGGTTCATAGCAATAGACTCACTGACAGACAATCTCACATTTTGACATACTACTGTTTTGTTGCTTTCGCATGCTCAAGCTACTCAGATCAAAGGTTTGCTCAATTTGTTAATTTTACTATTCTGTCATTGTACCATTTTACATTCCAAATCACTGCCTACCAGATAATTTTACTTCACTCGTTGGTTCTTAAATCTGTTCCATTTTGTATTCTGGGCCACTGCCTACCAGCTCTGTATGGCTCTGCTCAGCTACGTATGGCATTGCTCACTGTGCTGGATTCCTCGTCTGATGACGTGTGCTTAAGAGCACACGGAAGTTTACGTTCTAAATAAAAACTGGTTGGTCTTAAAGGTGACACTTGACTTCTGCTTTGTTCAACTGCTTCAGACCAACACGGCTGCCCGCTTGGCTCTATCTCCAGTAACGTGAAAGCGATCCTAATTCTGGTTTGAGAAAGATTACCGAGCAATCCAGAGCCTTGTGTGAGGTCCATCTGGCACAGTGTTTGTGCTCACTGTTTATTCATTGACTTCATTCTTCCCTATGGGGACTCAAGGCAACTCAGAACATTCTCCCCTCCTCCATTTCATCCTCACAATGACTCTCTGAGGTAGGCCAGAGGGTAACTGGCCCAAGGTCACCTAGTAAGCTTCCATGGCAGAGCAGGGATTCGAACCTGGGTCTCCTAGATTTCAGTCCGACACTTTGCCACACTGGCTCACGGTACAGGCCGGCTCTCATGTCAGGGCTTCACCAGCAACCCACAGTCCCCAGCGTTGAAGAGAAGCTGGAGTCAGGGATTGCTGGCTGCCATTCACTCCACACAGTCTGATCCATGTCACTGATTTCTATAATGTGCGGTCAGTGGATGTTTCCCATTTCACAATCCATGGCTCTGAAAATTACAGGTTTCTGAAAGTCTGATGTGACAGCTTTGAATGTACAATGGCATGCAGTGTGCTCTCTCCCTTTTGCACACACCCCCACAGCAACCTGCACATCCTCTCAATCAGACAAACAATAACATATAGAGTTTGTAGAATCTTTCGGGCCCAAGTGCCGTGTTCTACTGGAGAAAGTTTTCCTTCCAGACGTTTCGTTCTCAGCTGCGGATAACATCCTCAGTGGCGTTGCAGCCGGAGCAGGCGCTCTGACCTTCTTGGCTGCTGTGCGTTGAGTGAGGCCAGGGCTGCTGGAGAGCTGCTATTTCTAGGCTGGAGGGGGTGTGTTGAGAGGGCAATTGGTTTGTGGATGTACCCATTGTTTGGTGGGGCTTCCTGGAAGGGAAGTGATAAGGAAACTCTTATCACTCATCACTCAGCAGCCAAGAAGGTCAGAGCGCCTGCTCTGGCTGCAACGCCACTGAGGATGTTCTCCGCAGCTGAGAACGAAACGTCTGGAAGAAAAACTTTCTCCAGTAGAACACAGCACTTGAGCCCGAAAGATTCTACAAACTCTAATGATGTTGCCAGCCGTGAAAACCTGAAATCTTTTATAAGAACATATAGAATCGTAGAGTTGGAAGGGACCTCGAGGGTCATCTAGTCCAACCCCCTGAACAATGGAGGGAATTCACAAATACCTCCCTCCACATACATCCCCAGTGACCCCTGCTCCACGCCCAGAAGATGGTGTGTACATGTGTGTGTATCTGTAGCCCCTGCCATAACAGTGAGGCCTGAACAAAAACACCTGGCCACACTTGCGCACGTAGCCCCCTGTCGGGAAATGTCAAAATGAGTCCTTCCAAACTCCACCTTTGGCTAGCGTTGCCCATGGAATTTCGGGACAGGCAGCGTGGTGTTGTGGAACTATGTCAGACTAGGATCTGGGAGATCCTGGTTCAAATTCTCACTCTGTCATGAAAGACTGCTTGGTGACCTCAGGACAGCCAAAGACTCTCACCTCAGCCTACCACACAGGATCGTTGTGAGGAGGGGAAAACACCGTAAGCCACTTTGAGCCTCCACTGGGGAGACAGGTGCGGTATAAAGGAAGTAAAGAAGAACCAAATGCAACAAAGCAAGAGGTGGTGAGGTTCCAGCTGGGCTCCGTGTCCCTATTTGTAGAAGCAGTTTTGATTTCAAGTTGCTTCACATGGTCAAAGGCACAGCATCTCAGAAACTAGTGGGGTTGCCAACTCTTGAGAAATCCCTGGAGATTTGGGGGTGCAGCCACGAGAATGTGTGGTTTGGAGAAGGGAAGAACCTCCGTGGGGTACAGTGCCACAGAATCCATCCTCCAAAGCAGCCACCTTCCCCAGGGGAACAGCTTTGTTGTCTGGAGACCAGAAGGAATTCTGGGGGCTCTTCAGGTCTCATCCTAGAAACCAGATCCAACCTATCGGGGCCGTGGGGGGGGAGGGGGTTGCAAAGCAGGGCTGATTGACGAAAGTGTGCAAAATCGAGCCAAAGAGGATTAAAAGGCAAGGAGGACTGAGGACAGTCAGAGCTGGGGCAGAAAATTCTCCTGGAAAAGATCATGGAAGCAATATAAAGATACTGCCAAAAAGTATCAAAACCAACTGAAAATCTGATAACTCCCAATAAATAAAAAAAGCATGAAATGAGGCACGTTGCTCCAGCTGAGCAAATAAGATTTTGAAGAGTGGCATTTTTGTTGCCTTTTAAGAGCTGCACTTAACGCCCATTTGTAACTTGTTCCTTGTTACCTTGGTGAGAGCAGGGTGGTACAATGGCTGGCAAACTTCTGTCTACTAGCCCTCTTCAGCTCCATCCAACTCTGGACCCCTTGGCGCTTCTCCTTTGGCAGATGCCCTCCCCAACTGCTTGCCCACAGTGCCATCCGCACCATGGACCTGCTTCACAAGCCCCTCTCAACTGTGCAGACTGCGTGGCAGAAATGCTTAACAAAGGGTGCCCCAAAATCACAATGCTTAGGGAAAGAAACTGGCTCTCCTCCTTAAATGATGAGGCCAGTGTACACATAGATGATGGTGTGGAACCCTAGGGAACTGGCTCTTATGGCTCCACTGCTAATTAATACAACACTGAGATTCATTTCTAATTTACCATTAATCTATACAGCAATCACAAGCATGCTTGCAGGCCAGCGGGGAGGGGGGGGGGAGAGAGGAGGGAGACAAAAAAGCACTTCAAATCAGTGCACAGAAAGAGCACAGAGGCACTGGCTAAAAGTGGTTGTTGATTACAATCTGCTTTGTACGTAGGCGGAGGAGTGGGTGAGGGTACGTGGGAGGAAGGAAGGAAGGGCACTGCTTGTATTTCTAGAAGCATAGCAAGGAGAAGAGGGGGAGCATTCTCTCCCTCGCCCCCCACAACAAACACAAAGCCATGTTCTTGCACACTGCGCAAAAAAGGCTGGAAAAGTCAACCTCCTTAAGTTTTGCTTTTGATATTCTCTTGGAGATGGAGGGGGTGGGGGAGACAAGCAACAAAGGTGAACCCCAGGTCTGAAATCTGACGGAGCCACCCAGAGCAGGAAAACAAGGTCAGCGGGCAAAACCGCGTTCCACGTTGCTAACAGCGGCCGCCTGCGGAAGCCATCCTGCCTCCATTGCAATGGAGTTCTTCATCACAAGCAATTATGTAACCATAATCCTCCACCATGTTTCACAGCCCCTACAGGGCCAAGCAGCCAGAAGCTCACATGTTTCACACAGGCACACAAGATTTAGTGCAACCAGATCGCTGGATATAAAGCAATTCATTATAGAGATTTAACTTCTCACTTGGAAATAGGAGAAAAATCCTCCGCATTTAGATTTGAGTTCAGTATCAGGGTATAAGGTTTCGAGAGTCAGACCAACATGTCAGCTACCATCCGAAACTACCCTCCACTTTGCTGCTGTTCTTAATAATAGTATTTACCATTTTTTTAGAAACCACTTTTAATACATTCCTCATCTCATAAACCTAAAGGGGATAATACTTGCTGCTAAGTCAATGACCCAAACAAAGCACACTCAGTTGCTAAATTTCTGTCTACCATATTTTCCATTAGTAAAGAATATATCCTTTTTAGTCATTTCACACGATTGTCCAATCATAGGAGCTCTGGAAATGAAAGCAGGTAAGTTGATAACAGCCATAACAAGATGTCATTAAAAAGCACCTCTATGCTTGGATGGAGACCAACCATTATTTTACTACAGGTGACAGGATGATGAATGGAGATGCCACAAGCAGCAATCCCTTTTCCTCCAGCTCTCTATAAAAGCAGACATGTGCCAGTTCCAAGCAGGGCAAGAGGCCAACAGCACAATAAAAGCCAACGAGATTTCCAGGGCATTTGAGAGTCAAAGCTCCCTTCTTCAGTTACCAATGAGGCTCCAACCAGTGGTCCATTTGTGTGCCCTGACTCTTACTAGCTAGGATTGCCAACCTCCAGGTGGTAGCTGGAGATTTCCTGGGATTACAACTGATCTCCAGGCAACAGAGATCAGTTCACATGGAGGAAATGGCCACATTCTTTTCTTCTATTTTAATTGTTTGTATTTTGTGTGTGTGTGTGTGTGTGTGTCTGCACCTGGAAGTCATGTCAACCTCTGGTTACTGACCCTACTGGGAGTCTGAAGGATTTTCAGGGAGGTGGCTAAATAAAGCCTGCCCCTGCCCTCCCAACTTGGTATTCCAAGGAGGTCTCCCAAATACAATTCAAGAAATATCTGGGGACTTTGGGGGTGGAGCCAGGAGACATTGGGGGTGGAGTCATGAGCAAGGTTGGAACAAGTACAATTGAACTCCAAAGGGAGTTCTGGCCATCACATTGAAAGGGACTGCACACCTTTTCAATGCCTTCCCTTCATTAGAAATAATGAAGGATGGGGGCACCTTCTTTGGGGGTTCATAGAATTGGCCCCCTTGGTCCAATCCTTTTGAAACTTGGAGGGTGTTTTGAGGAAAGGCATCAGATGCTATGCTGCAAATTTGGTGCCTCTACCTCAAAGAACATCCCCCTCCCCCAGAGCCCCAGATACCTGCGGATCAATTCCCCATTATTCCCTATGGGAATCATTCTCCATAGGGAATAACAGAATAGACATATCCCTCCCCCCACCCCACTTTCTAAAGCTTTAAGAACATAAGAACATAAGAGAAGCCATGTTAGATCAAGCCAATGGCCCATCCAGTCCAACACTCTGAGTCATATAAGAACATAAGAGAAGCCATGTTAGATCAAGCCAATGGCCCATCCAGTCCAACACTCTGAGCCATATAAGAACATAAGAGAAGCCATGTTGGATCAGGCCAGGGGCCCATCCAGTCCAACACTCTGAGTCATATAAGAACATAAGAGAAGCCATGTTGGATCAGGCCAATGGCCCATCCAGTCCAACACTCTGTGTCACATAAGAACATAAGAGAAGCCATGTTGGATCAGGCCAATGGCCCATCCAGTCCAACACTCTGTGTCACACAGTGGCCAAAAAAAATTATATATATATATATACACACACATACACACACACACACTGTGGCTAATAGCCACTGATGGACCTCTGCTCCATATTTTTATCTAACCCCCTCTTGAAGGTGGCCATGCTTGTGGCCGCCACCACCTGTGGCAGTGAATTCCACATGTTAATCACCCTTTGGGTGAAGAAGTACTTTCTAAAGTGGGGGGAGGGCCTCCAAACCTGGGAATCCCCTGCCCCCTCCCTCTCTCACACACACACTTACTGAGTCTGGTTCCTCCACAACTTTACTTGCTCTGAAAACGAAAGGAAAACAAACGGAGGTTCTGTGCTCTGGCGAAACTGCTGCTGACCCTTCCCCATGAAGCGCTTCCTGTTTCCTGCTTCCTGTTCAATTCTAAAGGCACACATTTTAAAAACAGACCTGTTTGCAGGTTTCTAAATCTGCTGGGGCTCTAGAGGTACATGGTGACTGTGGGGGCGGGGCTTCCCCCCGCCAGCCAGCTGGCTGGGGGCAGGGGGAAGCCTGTAAAACTGGGGGATCCCTCGCTGGGATCTGGGGATTGGGAAGCCTAAGCCAGAGTCAGCTCTGGTTAGCTTCTGAGATCTGACAAGACTGGGCTTGCCTGGGCTATCTAGGTCACGGCTGAGAAAACGGCCACTTTCAAAATTGAGATTGAGTCTTCACTGCTCTTCACTCCAAGTCTCGGTAGGGTTCCCAGCAGTGCTCCCTCTAAACTGAGTTAATGTGAGCTAGCTCACAGTTTTTTAGCCTCCGGCTCACACATTTTTGTCTTAGCCCAGGAAAAATGGTCCCAGAGTAAGCTAATATATGCAGTAGCTCACAACTTTAATGCCAGTAGCTCATGAAGTAGAATTTTGCTCACAAGACTTCACAGCTTAGAGGGAGTATTGGTTGCCAAGTCTGTGTTGGAAAATACCTGGTAATTTTGGGGGTGGATCCAGGAGAGGGTGGGGTCTGGGGAGGGGAGGGGCCTCAGTGCCACAGAGTTCACCCTTCAAAGTAGCCATTTTCTCCAGGGGAGCTAATCTCTGCCAGCATGAGATCAATCGTAAAAGTGGGAGATCTTCAGGCCCCAGCTGGAAGTTGGCAACCCTAAGTCTCAGAACGGCTTACAATCTCCTTTCCCTTACTCTCCCCACAACAGACACTCTGTGACATAGGTGGGGCTGAGAGAGTTCATTCGAGAACTGCTCTTAAGATAACAGCTCTTTTGAGAACTGTGACTGACCCAAGTCACAACAGCAGCTGCATGTGAAGTGGAAAATCAAACCTGGTTCTCCCAGATTAGTCTGTGCCCTTGACCCCTACACCAAACTGGCTCTCGCCTCTTCAAGTCCCACCCCTCCTCTAGCCCCTCCCCCCTCAAGCTCCAACCCTCAAATCTCCAGATATTTCCCAACTTGGACCTGGGAGCAATGTTCCCTCTAAGCTGCAGTGTCTTGGGAGCAAAATAATCTACTTTGTGAGCTACTGGCATTAAAGTAATGACCTACTGGCATTAAAATGGCGAGTTACTGCATGAATTAGTTTGCTCTGGGGCCATTTTTCCTGAGCTGAGACAAAAATGTGTGAGCTGGAGGCGAAGAAATTGTGAGCTAGCTCACACTAACTCAGCTTAGAGGGAACGCTGCTGGCAACCCCATAAGTCGCTCTTGAGGTCTGGGGCAGCCGCAGAGGCCTTTCCAAGTATCCCCTTTTTTAGCATTAGAGCCAGCCAGGGGACTTAGCATAGGGTTGAGAACTCTACCTGTAGTGGTTAAGTGAGCAGACTCTTATCTGGGAGAACAGGGTTTGATTCCCCACTCCTCCACATGCAGCTGCTGGAGTGACCTTGGGTCAGTCACAGGTTTCGCAGAGCTGTTCTCTCAACAGACCACTGATAAGGAAGGTGTATGCAGGTAAGGTCAGGAGGGGGAGCCGTTGAGCACAGATTTAATTGCAAAAATGACCGTTTCTAGGGCTCCATTTGCCTAGACATCACTCCTCTAAGCTAGATTCCTATCAGATACAGCTAGGTATACAGGAGTGTAGTACTGCTATTGTGCAGGAAGAAGCTCTCGGAACATGTCCCCCAGTGCTCTCTCCCAAGTTCCCCTCCAGGGCCAACCCGAGGCAAGACGAACTTCTGGTGCTCCCCCTGCACTGATAACGTCACTGAGTCACAGGGGGGGGGGGTGCCCAGTTCAGCGTCCCAGAAGGCCGGCACCCTAGGCAATGGCCTAGTGGCAATCCTGGCCCTGGTCCCATCAAGGTGACACAGATGCAAGATGAACTTGCTTGTATTAATAATCCTGCCAGAAACAAGTCCTCTGGTTCCCCCCCCCCCTCCTCGAGAGGACAAGAGTCTCCTGCTTGGGGCCACATCTCTGCAAAGTGTGCATTAAAGGTGCAAATTAGAACAGCTCTTTCTTGCTAAGGAGAGCCAGTTTGGTGTAGTGGTGAAGTGTGCGGACTCTTATCTGGGAGAACCGGGTTTGATTCCCCACTCCTCCACTTGCACCTGCTGGAATGGCCTTGGGTCAGCCAAAGCTCTGGCAGAGGTTGTCCTTGAAAGGGCAGCTGCTGTGAGAGCCCTCTCCAGCCCCACCCACCTCACAGGGTGTCTGTTGTAGGGGAGGAAGGAAAAGGAGATTGTGAGCCACTCTGAGACTCTTTGGAATGTAGGGCGGGATATAAATCCAATATCTTCATCTACCTCACAGGGTGTCTGTTGTGGGGGAGGAAGGTAAAGGAGATTGTGAGCCGCTCTGAGACTTTTTGGAGTGGAGGGCGGGATATAAATCCAATATCTTCATCTACCTCACAGAGTGTCTGTTGTGGGGGAGGAAGGTAAAGGAGATTGTGAGCCGCTCTGAGACTCTTCGGAGTGGAGGGCGGGATATAAATCCAATATCTTCATCTACCTCACAGGGTGTCTGTTGTGGGGGAGGAAGGTAAAGGAGATTGTGAGCCGCTCTGAGACTCTTTGGAGTGGAGGGTGGGATATAAATCCAATATCTTCATCTACCTCACAGGGTGTGTTGTGGGGGGGGGGGAGGTAAAGGAGATTGTGAGCCGCTCTGAGACTCTTCGGAGTGGAGGGCGGGATATAAATCCAATATCTTCATCTACCTCACAGGGTGTCTGTTGTGGGGGAGGAAGGGAAAGGAGATTGTGAGCCGCTCTGAGACTCTTTGGAGTGGAGGGTGGGATATAAATCCAATATCTTCATCTACCTCACAGGGTGTGTTGTGGGGGGGGGGGAGGTAAAGGAGATTGTGAGCCGCTCTGAGACTCTTCGGAGTGGAGGGCGGGATATAAATCCAATATCTTCATCTACCTCACAGGGTGTCTGTTGGGGGGGGGAGAGGTAAAGGAGATTGTGAATCGATCTGAAACTCTTCAGAGTGGAGGGAGGAACATAAATCCAATATCTTCATCTACCTCACAGGGTGTCTGTTGTGGGGGAGGAAGGGAAAGGAGATTGTGAGCCGCTCTGAGACTCTTTGGAGTGGAGGGCGGGATATAAATCCAATATCTTCATCTACCTCACAGGGTGTCTGTTGTGGGGGAAGAAGGGAAAGGAGATTGTGAGCCGCTCTGAGACTCTTTGGAGTGGAGGGCGGGATATAAATCCAATATCTTCATCTACCTCACAGGGTGTCTTTTGTGGGGGAGGAAGGTAAAGGAGATTGTGAGCCGCTCTGAGACTCTTCGGAGTGGAGGGCGGGATATAAATCCAATATCTTCATCTACCTCACAGGGTGTCTGTTGTGGGGGAGGAAGGGAAAGGAGATTGTGAGCCGCTCTGAGACTCTTTGGAGTGGAGGGTGGGATATAAATCCAATATCTTCTTCTTCTTGCTAAGGGAGGCAGCATCTTATTTACTGGTGTCTTTTTTCTTTTCCCGGTTCTTCCCTTTCTTATTTTAATCCAACTGGAAAGACCCTGACAAATCTTCAGCGGCACCATCAGTTTCCAACAGATTGGTGCAGCCTGGCTCTGGGCACTGTGGGGATTAGATTTATCTAAACTTGACCGGAGGGACTCAGAAAATCCATTTGGCTGTCATCTAAACACCGGTGAATGATTGCGGTCTCTCCCCATTAATTACAAGCAGCTTTGCTCAGCCTCTCCGAGTCAAGGCCCCTATTTCACCAAGACTGCCAGAGGAGGACGGTCCCCAAGGAAGACACGGCGGTCGTGACAAGAGAGCAGGAATGGCCTTGTTCTTGGGCAGGGTTGCAGTGACCAGCATGGGGAAGGAAGACACCGCTGTGCAGTTGGTCCCCAACCGATAAATTGTTCTCCTTGCTTCTTTGTCACTGCCACTCAGCTAGCTAGAGATTAAAAACAGAGCAGAGTCCTTGAACTGGGGAGGGGGGGGGGGGCATGCTGAAGTGCAGCAAGAGGCTAGAGGTGTTTGGCCTTTGCAGAGGACATGCAACAATCATTTTATTAATTGGGCACCCCTTCCTTTCACCACTCAACGATCACATGTGATGGACACAGAGGAGCAAGCAGAAGAAAGGTTCTGTTCCCTTCATTCACTGTCAAATCACGAGGATCTGGGCAGAAGCTCAGATAGCAGCAACTTTTTGGAAAATGCTCCAATATGCACTATGGACATTCAGCTGTAAATGAAGGAGAGCTACTCAGAATTGCCCCCCTGTAAGCTAGAGCTTTGTTCCATACAATAAGGATGCCAGCCTGCTGGTGGGACCTGGAGATCTCCTGCTATAATATTGATATTCAGATGACAGAAAGCAGTTCCCCAGGAGAAAGTGGCTGCTTGGGAGGGGGGATTCAATGCTGAGGTCCTCCCTGTCCCCCTCCCTGACCTCCCAAGACTCCCCCCCCCCAAAAAAAATCTCCACAGGTATTTCTCCACCCACAGCTGGCAACCCAACACACTGGGAATGGTAATCACATGCAAAAGGTCTAAAATGTTGCCCTGTCTCGTGTTCCACTAACTGCCTGCCTGATGTTATCATATCTTGTAATTTATTTACTGATTGACAGGGAAAAGTTTATTTTTAATCATACTTGTAATCTGCGTTGAGTCTAAGTGAGAAAGGCTCGAAACGAAAATACTATTATGTTCACGATTATATTTTGCGTTCACATGCTCTTCCTCACAGAAATGCCAAAATAATAATAACCGGCTCTCAGATGTGCTCAGTTGTGACCCTGTGACCCTTTTTATAAATTTCAGAATTTGGATTGATGGTTTCTTTACTTTTACTTCTTACTGTTTTTACAGCCTAAGTCATAAACAGCAAACCATCATGATACGGGAGAAGAACCTAAAAGGGTTTCTGAATTCTTTAAGAGCTAAGGAGAATCTTGCTGAATCCACGCTTTGAGTGAAGAAATGCATTTTTCACAGGTTGACCCTCTGTGATTCTGACAGGGATGGTTCCTCTTTTTCTATTTTCTCCAAACTGCATAATAATTTCTCAGCCTCTCTCATGTCACTGAGTCATACGTTTTCTAAACTGAGAAACTTTCTGCCATTAGGGATCTTTTCCCATCTGTGTGTGTCTACTGAGGAATCTTGCATACTGCAGAAAATTTAGATGGTCTGGAGCATGGTCTGGAGAGCCAGTTTGGTGTTGTGGTTAAGTGTGTGGACTCTTATCTGGAAGAACCGGGTTTGATTCCCCACTCCTCCACTTGCACCTGCTAGCATGGCCTTGGGTCAGCCATAGCTCTGGCAGAGGTTGTCCTTGAAAGGGCAGCTGCTGGGAGAGCCCTCTCCAGCCCCACCCACCTCACAGGGTGTCTGTTGTGGGGGGGGGGGGAGGTAAAGGAGATTGTGAGCCGCTCTGAGGCTCTTCGGAGTGGAGGGTGGGATATAAATCCAATGTCTTCATCTACCTCACAGTCTGTTGTGGGGGGGGGGGGAAGGTAAAGGAGATTGTGAGCGCTCTGAGACTCCTCGGAGTGGAGGGCGGGATATAAATCCAATATCTTCTTCTATCTTCTTCTACTCTGCCCAGTGCACACATCACATGGGACATCAACTGCATGATGGGAGCATCAGGTCTACCTACTATTTATCATGGATGCTAAGCCAGGAGAGATAGGTAATCTGTTCCTGATACAGGGAAACCTGCACCTTATTGGAGCTGAGCTTACAATGGATTCTAGGCTCCCTGGAACACAGTTTGGAAATCATTGTGATATAAAGGTATCTTTGCAGGCTGAAAGTTACATTTAGAAGTCTGTATAGTAATATAGAATTATAGAATCATAGAATCACAGAGTTGGAAGGGACCTCCCGGGTCATCTAGTCCAACCCACTGTACAATAAAGGAAACTCATAAACACCTCCTCCTAAATTCACAGGATCCTCATTGCTGTCAGATGGCCATCTAGCCTCTGTTTAAAACCCTCCAAGGAAGGAGAGCCCACCACCTCCCGAGGAAGTCTGTTCCACTGAGGAACCACTCTTAACAGTCAGGAAGTTCTTCCTAATGTTAACTCTTTTGATTAAATTTCAGCCCATTGGTTGTGGTCTTACCTTCTGGGGCCACAGAAAACAATTCCACACCATCCTCTATGACAGCCCTTCAAGTACTTGAAGATGGTGATCATATCACCTCTCAGCTGCTTCCTCTCCAGGCTATACATGCCCAGCTCCTTCAACCTTTCCTCATAGGACTTGGTCTCCAGACCCCTCACCATCTTCGTCGCCCTCCTCTGGACCCCTTCCAGCTTGTCTATATCCTTCTTAAAATGGGTGCCCAAAACTGAACATAATATTCCAGGCGAGGTCTTACCAGAGCAGAGTAAAGCCATACCATCACATCACGTGATCTGGACACTATACTTCTGTTGATACAGCCCAAAACTGCATTTGCCTTTTTTAGCCACCACATCACACTGTTGTCTCATGTTCAGCGTATGATCCACTAAGGCCCCTAGATCCTTTTCACACATACTACTGGTAGGGCAAGTCTCCCCCATCCTATAGCCATGCATTGGATTTCTCCTACCTGAATGCAGAACTTTACATTTATCCCTGTTAAAATATTAGTCAATATGCACCAACTGTATTTCTGTAGAGGTAGCAGCCCGTTCAGCATGTGGGAAATGTCTATGCCACCACAGAACTTCTAAATGAATCTTTTCCAATTCTATTTGCAGCCAATCGGGGATCGCTTACTGAGTATGAGCACATCACAGTGATACATATCCAATCATATTTGGCTATGTGATGACATCACTATGAGCAAAAAAAAAAAATACAGACAGAGATAGTCTGTGCAATGCAGTTGGCATCAGGATTTCTGACAACAGCCATGCTGGGGGTGGGGGGGGTGGGGAGGAATAACTGAATGGGGAAAAGGCACCTTCTGTGGTTTGTGAGTGTTGGCAAAAGGCAGACCTTTCTCTAATTCAGTTCAGTGCTGTTTGTTCTTTCAGAGTAGATCAACTCTTGCTAACGGTACAGGACAGGTACTCCCTGAGTCTCTCTGTTTTATGACACTGTTTTCATTGACAGATTGTTACCCCACAGTTTCATTGACAGATTGTTACCTCAATTTATCATCTCCTACAATGCTTAGTCCTCCTAGCCAAGAAATACATTCTAAAAGAGCAATACAAGCACAGTTTCATTCAATGAATTTGTTTAAAAGAGGAAATAAAAGCCCAAAAATGTTAAACATGATCATTTAAAAATAGGGTTGCCAAGTCCAATTCAAGAAATATCTGGGGACTTTGGGGGTGGAGCCAGGAGACTTTGGGGGTGGAGCCAGGAGACATTGGGGTGGAGCCAGGAACAAGAGTGTGACAAGCATAACTGAACTCCAAGAGAGTACTGGCCATCACATTTAAAGGGACAGCACACCTTTTTAAATGTCTTCCTTCTATAGGAAATAATGAAGGATAAGGGCACCTTCTTTTGGGGCTCATAGAATTGGACCCCCTGGTACAATCGTTTTGAAATTTGGGGGATACTTTGGGGAGAGGCACTAGATACTATATTGAAAATGTGGTGCCTCTACCTCAAAAAACAGCTCCCCCAGAGCCCCCGAAACCTCCAGATCAATTCCCCATTATACCCTATGAGAAGACATTTCCCTCTCCACCCCCCCTCCCCCCGCCCCCCCCCCCCCCGTTTCTGGGAAATCTGATGCAGGGGACAGAACTCACTCACCTCCGGAGGCGCAAAGGCACATGGTCCTTTGGGGGCGTGGCTGGGCTCCCCTCCCTTCACCGGCCAGCTGACTGGGGGCGGGAAGCAGCCTGAGAAAACGGAAGAGCTCTGGCTGCTGCGATCGGGGCTGGGTGGGAAGGGCTGCCGTTCTCCCCCCTCCCCTCCCCCCGCTTTCCCTTTTATGGCCAGCGGGGGGAGGAGGCTCCAAATCGGGAGTCTCCAGGCTCAGCGGGGGATTTGGGAACCCTATTTAAAAACAGTTTCTATAACATAATACCCCCTTCTCTTCCATTTGATTTTCTGATTTGGTTTTTTGGTGCCACAATAACAAATAAAGCAGCTTTATGTTTAACAAGCTAGTTGTAGTTTGATAAAACAAAATGCATTTCTGTCAAAATTAAAACATGGTCAAGACTTCCAGATTAAAAAAAAAGGAACACCCCTCCAGTTTCCCAAGGCTACACACAGTTGCCACTATAACACTATACCATGTAATTGCATGCTTTAAAACAAGGTTTTAGGATCTTTCCCTAGTTGCTGTTTGACAAGCCTATTAGCCATGCAATTTGTGTTTGTTTTTAACAACTCCAGGTTGGTTCACACTATGCATACATTTGAATAAATGTTTGCATTTCTACAACAGAAATATAACTGCCACATATAATGGTTATACCTGCTTGCACTAAATGGAGAACTTGTAATGGCCACCAGAGAGACTTCATACAGGTCTGGAGAGATGGCTCATGAGCAGAAATGATCAGGAAATCAAAGAAGATTAAAAATATACATTCCAATTAAAAGATATATAGAACTTTTAAATGTTATCTCCCAAAGAAAGTACCCCTATATGTTCATCAAAAGAAGTGGTCCCCACCAAGATCCCTGCCAAGTGTTTTTAGAAAGTGGGCAGGGCCAGGTAGAGCTTTTGCTCAGCAAGTCTTCTGATTGGCCACTGGAGATTTGATTGGCTGTCCTGATTTTTCTAAAATGTTGCTTTGGCAGCAGCTTCTACCACAGCATAAGGATCTTCACTGTATGACTAAAGATAGGCTGCAGCAGATATATTGTAGCTGGCTCTTCTCCCGCGGCAGCCATTTTTTGGCAGCTGTTTTGTGGCTGCACTGAACATGTTGTGCCAGAAATGTAAAAGTGCCCACAGGCTCCAAAAGATTGGGGAGTTTCTTTCTCTAAGCCACAGCCCTTCGGGGAGCTGAGAGGATTCACAGTTCCAACCACAGGGCAGAGGCTGGCCTAAGGAGGTATTATGAACTGAGCTAATCCTATCACTAATATCCATGAAGTATACTGCCTCTGTTTAGACCTGTCTGTTAGCAAGATTACCCACCCCCCAAAATTGGTTTGACCAGTATAAAATAGAAACCAGAGGCCTTCCCCAAAAAGTTTATTTGTTGAGCAGTTTCCATGCTCAATATCGTATATATATTTGAAAAAAAATACGTGTTATACTAAATTCTGTGATTTGGTTGTAGCATGCACATATTGACAATATCACAGTATAGGCAGAGATCCGAAGAGCTACTTTAGAGTCGGCAGCAACTCTGCCTAGCAGATTCTTTCTGTGCTTTCCATTGTCGTAATAATGGGTATAATGGAAGCAATTTAAAAAAATGCACAAATAAATGCAATATCCAGAAGTCCCCAAACAAAAACAAGGCAACAGCCACAGGAGGCAGTAGTAGGGTTGCCAGGTCAGAAAATATCTGGGGACTTTGGGGGTGGAGCCAGGAGACTTTCCCATTCCCTAAAATTAATAAAAATACAGCAGTGCAGTTCCCCTGAATAGAGCTTTTCCTCATTTCCCAGCAGCTAAACTTCCACTAAAAGAAAATGAACACACACAAAGCAGCCAAAATAAACAGCAAGCACATGCTTTTGTGATCTCACTGGAGCAATTTACTCATGTTGCTGAATATAAGCATCTGCTGTATTTCAACCAACTTCTTCAGACTAATAGGAAAATGAAAGAACAGCCTAGGGGGGTGGAGTTTTCTTCCAAGCAAACAGAGGAACTGAGAGCAATGTGGCTCTGTCTGCTCACCCTGCCCCCCTGCAGCTTTCCTCTTCCCAGATTTAAAGGTGCATACACATTCAGAAGCACGGACAGTTGCAAGCCTCTTCTAAATCTGCTGAGGTTTGAAGCCACATGGTGGCTGTTGAGGTGGGGCTTCCCCCGCTGCCAGCCAGCTGGCTGGCAGCGGGGAGGAGCATGCAAAACTGGGAGATCCCCCAGTGGGACCTGGGGAATGGAAAGCCTAGGCAGTAGAATGAATGGCTACCACACATGCTCACAGTTGCCCAGCATGTCCTTTGAGGATGACTTGTGAAGCCACCCAGTCAGGAGCTCGCCTCTCATCTGATCACGGGAGACAAGCAAGGTCAGCTCACCTGTCAGTCATGTTCAGTTGTACTATGTCTATGGAACAACAAGTGGAAATGTTGGTGCCACTGAGGAATTTGGCTGCACTAAACCCTTGACCTTGCCACCCTAACTGAAGCCCTGAAATCTACCTCTTGTCCAGTATGAAAGCATGAAACGGTCATGGCCAAAGCTTAAAGAGACAGATCCACGGAATACGGAAGGGAAATGATATTTAAAAACAAAACACGATCTCCTACTTTAAAATCCGTAACATCGCAGAAATGTGGGCCTCTTAATAAACTAACTCAGGCTAATGGAATCGAATGAGACAAAATTACAATTAGAAAAACTTGGTCTATAAGAACAAAGTTTGAATCCGGCGGCACCTTTAAAACCAACACAGTTCTATTATGGGTATAAGCTCTTGTGTGCATGTCCATGGAAGCTTAGACCCAGAATAAAAACTTTGTTGGTCTTAAAGGTGCCGCTGGGCTCAACTTTGTTTTTGTTGGTTCAGACCAACACGGCCACCCACCAGGATTGATCTATATGAATCGACCTATAAGAATTACTGAACTTGCCCTCCCAGGAACAAACCTTCCGTCTTGCCCACAGAGCAGGGGTTACCCGAGATGTCAAGAACTGTTTTGTGTATATCCTTAGAATACAAATGCAGCTGATATGAAATCCTGACAAAAATGACTTTGGGCTATTTGAACATATGAACAAATGAAGCTGCTTTATACTGAATCAGACCTTTGGTCCATCAAAGTCAGTACTGTCTTCTCAGACTGGCAGCGGCTCTCCAGGGTCTCAAGCTGAGGTTTTTCACACCTATTTGCCTGGACCCTTTTTAAGTGGAGATGCCAGGGATTGAACCTGGGACCTTCTGCTTCCCAAGCAGATGCTCTACCGCTGAGCCACCATCCCTCCCCAAAACATATGAGCATATGAAGCTGCCTTATACTGAATCAGACCCTCGGTCCATCAAAGTCAGCATTGTCTACTCAGACTGGCAGCGGCTCTCCAGGGTCTCAAGCTGAGGTTTTTCTCACCTATTTGCCTGGACCCTTTTTGGAGATGCCAGGGATTGAACCTGGGACCTTTTGCTTCCCAAGCAGATGCTCTAGCACTGAGCCACCGTCCCTCCCCTGCTCTCCAGGGTCTCAAGCTGAGGATTTTCACACCTATTTGCCTGGACCCTTTTCTGGAGATGCCAGGGATCGAACCTGGGACCTTCTGCTTCCCAAGCAGATGCTCTACCACTGAGCCACCGTCCCTCCCCAATTTATCACCCTTGCCATTATCACCGCTATACCTAATGATCAAGTAAGTGGGGTGGCTTGGGCCAGTCATGAACACAGCAAAACCCAACCATCCACAAAGAAGGCAGGAGTTACTACATGCACGAGTGGATTTCTCAGGAATACAGAAAAAAATATGACTTTGTAAATTTGTCAAAAGATAAAGAAAACAAATAAACAAACAAGATGGTCTGATGAAGATGGAAAATGCTCCAGAAAGCATGGAACGTTGAGAGAAGATGAGAATCAGTAAAAAATAAAGAGAATATTGGACCAATTGAATGTCCACATGCTTAAAGCACACTAGACGGGTTTGTGTGTCTATGGGTATAAACAGACGCTGCGACATGATCTCGGCTTTTAAAAAGCTGTACAAGTTTGGGGCAGTTTATGTTCAATCAGACCACGTCCCCTAAGCCAGCATCATAGCGCAGCAGGCCTGTGGTTGGGTGTCCACATTGCTAATGCACCGCAACCAGGGACCCACAACTGAGTTGGATGTTTTTCCCCCTAAGTCCTGCTGTGTGATACATAGAAGCAGAAGCTTGTACACACACCTGTCCAGTTCTATGGCGCTGCTGAAGTGCGCATGGGGTGGCGGGAAGCACCAGAAATGGAGTGGAATGATCACACTGCTCATGCATTTCCATGGCATGCCAGGCAATCAGATGGCTGGAAAACTGACATGTATTTATAAGGCCAGTGATGAAAAACATTGTCATTATGAATAAGATTTACATTATTAAGGCCAGCACATAGAGTCGCTCTTGATATATGCCAGAAGGAAGACAATAAACATTTTCGGCTCTTTCTTCCCAAAGAGGAACACCTCACCAAAATAACACCTTGCACCTAGGTAACACTTTTCACACTCAGAATGTACACAGAAGAATTATTCCACCCTCTACTATAAAGATGTAGAGACTGACGCAGTTGCTTCAGGATTAAACAGCACCGCCGTAGTACAAATGAGAGGCCAGAAAGCAAATATCCATATTTTCTATTGCATGAGAAAGTATTATTTAAAAAAAAAAAAGAAATGCAATTTTCTTTATCAGGCCACCACACAGGAACAGTAAACTCATGGATGCCCGCCAGCCTATCCCCCCTCAGCAGAGAAATATCCAACAGGAGATCCTGTTTCCGGAGCCAAAAGGGCCAGGCTCTGAGTTAGACGCATGGCCTAAACAATGGAAAGTACAGCTCACCTGAATCCTGCAACCTTTCTTCATCCCAACTCAGACTGAAGAATTCTGCCCTCTGCTTTTGCAGCACTGAGCACAGCAGTCAGTGTCTTTGGCGGTGCTCTGTCCAAATACTGACCAAATCCAGGGGCAAACACAGCTTAATCAGACAGCTTCTGTAGCATTATCGCTAACAGCCAACAGAGCTGCGCTTGACCCCCTTTCAAGGCACAAAAATTGAGAACATCTGGGAAATGCATTGTCAGATTTTTGGTAAAGGCACCGAATCTAGGCTCTCAGCACTGAAAAAGCCACACACTTCGCAATATACAGGATGCTCCTTGCCCATGCACGGCCAAGTCTCTGACCCGCGTCATGCATTTTTTGAAACTCGTATCCAAGCACAATGATAACATTCCAAAAATATCTGCTCGCTGGAGGCTAGTACACCATGCAATGCTGTCGTGCAGCTGCATTTCCTGCTTTTTGTTTTCCTGGCACAAGCAGTGCCACTTCCAAAACGCAGCGGGGAAAACTAAATTCAAAATCCCCTGAGTAAAATTAGGAAACGAAGATACTGAATGTGGAGGCTTGTTCTGATGAGATTTCCAAGTGAAACATGTTCATAGACTTGCCATCTAATCTTATGCTGTTTACTCAACAGTAAATCTCATTGGTCTCCATGGCATTTACTCCCAAGTAGTAGTGTATAGATTTCCAGAGGGATAAGGTCGGTTCAGTTGGATAAGCAGCAACACATCATACACTATCAGTAGAAACGCAAACAGTTAGCATAACTGCATTTACTGATACTCATCCCCTTTTATTTATTCAAAGTTTGTCTTTGTCCTAAAAAGACTGGTTGTACATTTCAGAAGTACATCTCAAAATAAACCACACAGCCATTAAAGCTACAACAATTAAAGTAGATCCAGACAAGCAAAGGTTAGTCACTGAACATCCGCTCTCAATGAGGCCGCCCTTGATTAGGATGGCCCTTCGAAATAGCACAGCCCTGCAGTGGCCCCAAAATACTAGCAGCCCAGGGAGGCTTCCTGACTTGCCCAGTAATACAGGATCCGTTCAACAGGAAGGTCTCTACGCTTACCTGATCAGCCTGCACAACAGCAGGCTACAAAGCTGCTGCCCAAGACTATAAACTGATTTGTAGTCTTGAAGATAGGTGGCTGTGAGGAGCTTTACAGGCAATAACCAGCACTCTGAACTGGACCAGAAAACCGATAAGCAGCAAGCAAGATATTCTTAAAACAGGTGCAGTGTGTGAACTGAAGCTGATTTCAGGTAAGAAGCAAGGCAAGCCACAGGATTTTGCACTGGCTGAAGTTCCCAAGGTATCTTTGGGAGCAGCCCTGTACGGAGCACATTAGAAATAATGCAGCCTTGAAGTTACTGTGGCATAGATTAGCATGGCCACATCGGTGGAGTCCAAACAGCAGGCCAATTGCTGCGCTACATGGAGACAACAGGACACGGTTTTGAACACTGCACTGATCTGTTTCTCCATCAGAAGAGCAGAGTCCTACAGCATCCTTAAGTGCATCCTGGTCAAAGATAGTTTCATCTCACCAACATTGAGGAGCGCTTCACCCTTGAAGACTTCAGCCTTAGTGACCACCATACTTCTGTCTTATCTGGATTCAGTTGCAATTTGTTCACCACTTGACCACAGCTGATGGACACTGGCCCAGGACAAAGATGGCTACATCCAGTGGTTTAGATGATGATGATGACGAAGAAGATGATGACGATGATATTGGATTTATACCCCGTCCTATATTCCGAATCTCAGAGCGGCTTACAGGCTGCTTTAGCTTCCCCCCCCCTCCAAAACAGACACCCTGTGAGGTGGGTGGGGCTGAGAGGGCTCCCCCAGAAGCTGCCCTTTCAAGGACAACTCCTGCTAGAGCTATGGCTGACTCAAGGCCATTCCAGCAGCTCCGAGTGGAGGAGTGGGGAATCAAACCGGGTTCTCCCAGATAAGAGTCGACACACTTAACCACTACACCAAACTGGCTCTACTAGAGTGTCATCTGCATATTGGTGACATCCCACTCCAAAGCTACAGACTATCTCCCCCAAAAGGCTTTATGTAGATATTAAAAAGTACCTCTCAGAGATTCCATTTTGCTGATTCAGACTCTTTACCTATACTCAACAACAGCATTAAACTTTTCAAAATCTGTTCCAAGCAATCCTGTTTCCATGCATGTCATCCGTACTGAGAGGCTAATGATGTCAAAGGCTGCCAACAGATCCAATAGCACTAATAGGGAAGTACAGCCCTTATAGCATACTTAAATGGAGACGATCCGTAGCTAGGTCTGAAAAGGATAAAGGGCAGAGCATCATCCAGGAAACCCGAAGTTGCTATGCTACAGCTGCCAGCCAGCCATTGGGGGGGGGGGGGAGATGAGAGAAACAGCATCACACAATGTAATTCCTCTCCTATTGCTCCACTCAGTAAGGCCAGGACTGGAGCAAGGCAGGCAACCTGGTAAACCTGTGCCTTGCCATATGATCTTGATCACATTTTTTCTCTTGCCTCAAAAGCAGGTTTGATGCTTCTCTTTGCCCAATGAAGGTTTCTTCACGAGAGGATGACTAATTGCCTGCTCCAGGGTTCTAAGAAGCATGCCCTGGCTCAATGAGCTGTTGATAAAATTCTTAATTTACTTCCTTCTCTTCTCCCAGCAGGAGTTTACCAACCAGGGGATCAAGGCTACCCTTCCATCCTTCCTTGGCTTTCCTTCTCTTGAAATGTAGGCTGTGAGCACCTCAAGGCAGGGACCTCTCTTTTTAATGTCACCCTGAAAAGCCCAATAAGTGTTGGTGGCACTATGCAGTTCTTCATATCAAGAAGATAGAAGATAAGATATTGGATTTATATCCTGCCCTCCACTCCGAAGAGTCTCAGAGCGGTTCACAATCTCCTTTCCCTTCCTCCCCCACAACAGACACCCTGTGAGGTAGATGAAGATATTGGATTTATATCCCGCCCTCCACTCCGAAGAGTCTCAGAGCGGCTCACAATCTCCTTTACCTTCCTCCCCCACAACAGACACCCTGTGAGGTGGGTGGGGCTGGAGAGGGCTCTCACAGCAGCTGCCCTTTCAAGGATAACCTCTGCCAGAGCTATGGTTGACCCAAGGCCATTCCAGCAGGTGCAAGTGGAGGAGTGGGGAATCAAACCCGGTTCTTCCAGATAAGAGTCCGCACATTTAACCACTACACCAAACTGGCTCTCTTGCCTCAATGCAGGTTTGATGCATCTCTTTGTCCAAGGAAGGTTTCTTCATGAGAGGATGACTAATTGCCTGCTCCAGGGTTCTAAGAAGCATGCCTTGGCTCAATGAGCTGTTGATAAGATTCTTAATTTCAAGATTCTTAATTTCAAGATTCTTAATTTCAAGAATATCACAAGAAAAGAATCATATAACAAGCACTGCTGACAGTAAGTCGGTCTGGCTAACCAAGAGCTGATCAAGGGGACTGAAGCCCAGACAAAACAGCACTATGTCCGTCTACAGAGATCCCCACTATATGTCATCAGAGGCTAAAGTCACAGTCAGGTGGGTCTTTGAGGGAAATCATAAGCATCCAATTCTGGCACAAAGGTCCCGCCAGTTTGGTGTAGTGGTTAAGTGCATGAAATCTGGAAGAACTGGGTTTGATTCCCCACTCCTCCACATGCAGTTGCTGGCATGGCCTTGAGTCAGCCATAGCTCTTGCAGAGCTGTCCTTGAAAGGGCAGCTTCTGGGAGAGCTCCCACAGCCCCACCCACCTCACAGGGTGTCTGTTGTGGGGGAAGAAGATAAAAGAGATTGTAAACCGCTCTGAGACTCTGATTCAGAGAGAAGGGTGGGGTATAAATCTATAGTCTTCTTCATAAAGATGGTCCCAGATTGACTTCGAAGGGCATCCATGGAACTCAGAATCATGCAGAGATTATCGATTCTAGGTTTCATCATAACAGCCCCTATTAATGCACACTTTAAAAAGTTCTCTGCTGTTGTTTCCCAGCTCACAACAGACTGTTGAATATGGATTTTTTTAAATACGTTGGAGGCCACTGGAGGCCATTTTACACTGGACCATTAGATGAAAGATGTAGTAAAAATGAGGGGGGGGGGAGAGAAATGGATCTCTAACTACAATTAGGGGAGGGATGGTGGCTCAGTGGTAGAGCATCTGCTTGGGAAGCAGAAGGTCCCAGGTTCAATCCCTGGCATCTCCAAAAAAGGGTCCAGGCAAATAGGTGTGAAAAACCTCAGCTTGAGACCCTAGAGAGCCGCTGCCAGTCTGAGAAGACAATACTGACTTTGATGGACCAAGGGTCTGATTCAGTATAAAGGCAGCTTCATATGTTCATATGTTCAATTATAAAACAAAGTTAGAAAGGCAATTTGCCCTGTGTAAGTTTGGTTGCAGTCCGACATCTATGGCGAGCTTGCTCCAAAAACGCATGCTGAAACCACGGCTTCCTGCTTCACAGACCCAGTCGTGAAAAAAATCTACTTTAAACCACATTTTAAGTACAGTTTGTCATGACTGACTCCTAAATCACAGTGCCCTTTCCTAATTCCAGTCATCCTGTTCAACAAAGCAATGCACAGAGTTCATCAGTGGAATTTAAAAGTGTCTCTGAGCTTTAAGACAATATCACCCCATGATGCCGAAGGTGATATTTCTCAAAAGGGATGTAAATAGCCAGGGTAATCACTACTAATTGCATGCTAGGATTTTACAAGCAAAGGTCTCAGCCTCAAAAAGGTTGAGGGGCAGGGAGAGACGGGTTAGGAAAAAAAAAAATCTCAGTCATCTGCAGATTCCCTGAAACAGAAGATAAAATCCTCCTCTTGCCAAAACAGGAGCCAAGTGTCACAGGAAATTCACCCACAGCACATTGGATAAAGAAGGGCAAGCCCTCTCTGTGGCTTTCCTTCTAAGAGCATCTATTTTTAGGCAGTAGCATATAAATCACTGCAGCTCTCGCAGCCCAGCTCCACATTTGCTTCGAAAGGAATACTAAAAATCCAGCCGTTGATGCTTTGGTTGAGATTGGCCACAGGCGCATCAGCCTCCTGTATTTTAAAGGCCATGTGTTATCCCGATGGAGGCGAATTCATCACACACACACACACACACATCCTGGTGCTGAAACCCCCTTCCCTTACATGCAACCAAACCAGCCCCTGAATCCTACCACCCAGTCTCAATAGCTAAAAATGAAATCACATTGCCTCTACAACAGATCTATACATTAGCAAGAAAGAACTGTCAGTTCTGCGCCAGAAATAGAAAGATACCACCAGCTGGAAAGCATTTGAAATAATGCTATGGCACCCAGCTTAGAAAAGGGAAGCTGTGTACACCATGAATAAAACATATCGAGTCAAACCTCTTGTTCATTTTCCTCTTTCTCAACACACACGCATCCTGCACAAAACATTCCACACACGAGCACAGCACAAGCAGAGGAGACGCGGCCATACGTACATGCAAGGAGGCAAGCAAGCACGATATGATGAGAGAATTTAAAGACGTTTTCTATCATCGCAAGCATCCTATGTTCCAATTAAAAGGGAAAAAGAGAAACAACAAGGAAAAAAAGGAACCATAAAATGTGGGTTCTGTTAATGGAAATGAATTGCATTTTTTTTTTTAAACTTACATTGATTATTGGCAATTTTCCTTCGGTCATTGTACACAGCAGCTGGGCTGTGTACAGAATACCTGATCCAAAGAGAAATATAACCACATTATGAAAAGAAAAAGGGCCTGTTGGGGGTGGGAATAGGACAAGAATTAGGTTGAACATGCAGCTAATAATAATGCTTGAAAAAGCCCGTAGCTGTGTCCCCCCCTTATTCCTCTGCAATCCAGTCGGCATCTCTATTTACTACCAACAAATGGAGAGGAACACTTTCTGGCCCTCCTTACTGGTGTGTGTGTGTGTGTGTGGGGGGGGGGGGGTTAGAAATAAATAAATGCATCCCCTCCAATGGCCAGACTGAAATATGTCAGAAAATCTCATAGCTGTACCATACCTCTCAATCTCCCCCCCCCACCCGCAAATGAAATCTGCAATGAACTGTGGTATGTGTGGGAGGGGGGGTGGGGAGAAGTTCATAATGACGTAACGGGAGCTTTGAATAATGAAATGACAATCCATCCTATATGAAAAGGATATAATTCAAATGGTATGGAGAAAGAAATTAATCTGGACAAGGCATCAAGGGGCGATGTAGCAGTGCTTTTTATCTTCACAGATACCTGGAGCTTTAAGAACGTGGTTGCCACTCAAAAAGAACCAAGGAGGCATTTTTTTTTTAATGTTCAGACAGATGCCAGGGTTGCTATGATACATGCAACGGCATTATTCTTGGATACTGTAGCCCTTAACATTGCAAGCACTCCACCATTTAGGGCTCTCATCTATAGTCCACACATGTGCTGTTGCTAGGATCTGCCTCTCTCTTAGGGCTTTTCTGCATGGGTTCATTCCTTGTGGTTCTGGCCCATATTGCTTCAGTTTATCTTCTGATTTCTACATGAATTTTTTCACTTCTTTTCCCCCTCATTCCTCCCACCTTCCTCCCAGTTCTTTTAAGACCACTTTCCCCCTGATCTTTTTCTGGACGCTGATTCTGAGTCTGCTTTTTCCTGTTTTTGTTGGTCTTCTTTGTCCCACTCACTCCCACCCACATCCAGCCCACTTTGGGACTGCTGGAAAGTCATCACCATTAAACCACATTAAACTCTTCCCACCTTGCCCTGAAAACAAGCCGTTTCATTTTTAAATATATATATTTTTAAATGACACTAAAATATCAATGTATCAATCTAGGGTTTTAACGATAGTTCAAGCAGGTTCTCCACATTCCCACCTTTCATTTTTAAAAAAGTAAGTCTCTATCCTCCTCCCTCACGGAGATATAAGCAAAAAGGCATAGCTCTACAGGGGAGGAAGCTAGATATTTACTTTAAAAAAAAAAGGAATGCTGGGAATACAGGGAACCTGCCTAAATGATAATTACTACAGCATATTGATATATTGATATTTTAGTGCCTTTTCTTTTCCAACATGCAGCCAAGATATCAATATATGCATGGGCAAAAAATAAAAGGGGGGAGTTGCTGTGATGCCATGGATGATGATAGCACCCTCCCTTGAAAACTCTCATTGCTGAAGGCCCGTGCAGAAGAACATAAACTGACTCCTCAACTGTGAAAATGGCAGCGTGGGGGGGCAGACATGCAGAAGAACTGTGCTCAAACCAATTCCAGTGCTCATAGACTGACTGCCAAGAAAATCAGGAGTAAGTGGAGCATATGGACAAGCCCGAGTAGGGAGACAAGGGCTCATACCTGGAGACCCGCTTTCAAATAATAATACTGTAGCTTAGTTCTCTTTCTCCCACAGAACCGCATACACAGATGCATCTACCATTAAGAAGGGTGTTGTTTTTACATGGGGAATGGGGGAGATGACTTTCCAAATACACAATTCTGAGGCCCCTCATGGCCACCAATAATCCTGCAAGGTCACCAAAGTGAGCAAGAGAAATAAGTGGAGTCTTGTGCTCACCACCTCTGCAAGAACCCGGCGTGAGACTGCCATTCAAATCTGGCAAAGTACAAGCCATCGCAGCTAGACACATTCACCATTATCGCAATGCTGCCAAGCGCCAGTCCCTTAAAGTCCTCCTTACATGCTTTCCATAAGCCTCACTCGTCCATCCCATTATTTAGAAAGCAGCTGCAGATGCAAGTCCCTAGTTCCCGGTGTAATATTACAGGTGCAGTTGCAGAGACCAGTTTGAATATCTGGTCCTTTATTGGGAAGGTACTTTCACTTTGGTCCCCATTTTAGGCCTTAGCTTTTATTTTGGAGAATGGCTGAGTGAACTTATATAGGCTAGAGCTACTGATAAGAATTACGGACTTAAAAAATAGGCCAACCTCCACAGTTCATCACTAAAAAAGTAGATTTTCTTCTCTGAGTATGTGACCCAAATCAAATTTATCACTTGCTTGACAAACTCTGAAAATAGTGTTTGTACCATTTTCAAACTGCATGCAGTTGTGAGCCACATCAAACTTTTGGTCATGGCTTTCTTACCCTTGAAGTAAAACAAATTGTACAGTCCTAAAGAGGGTTCCCCCATTAATTTCCAAATAATCTGTCACGATGCATGAATCTGTCACCATTTTTGTCTAGAACAGTGGTGGCCAAACTGTGGCTCAGGAGCCACACGTTGTTCTTTCACACATGTGTGGCTCCTAGAGCTAATGGAGGAACTTAATGTAGGCTTACTCTCAAGCAAGCGTGGTTAGAATCGGGACCTCAGTCAGCCTCTGAGCACTGACCCATACATAGGTAGGTGACCATTTTCATTGTGTGTGAAGCAGAGGTGGAGGAGGAAATAGGCAGGCTTGCGAGCTCTTCTCCACCACAGAGGTTGCCTGGAGACCTAAAGCGGGGAAAGAGAGTGCAAGAACTGAGGGAGCCACCGGAAGGAGGGATGGAATTAAAGAGGGAGGTGCAGGGTTCTCCCCTAGCTTCATAGCTCTTGCAGGAGCTGTATTTACTAACCTTGGTGTCAAGGCAAAGAGATGCATAATGATGCAAACAGTGATTTATATGGTACATGTGCGTTTCCTTCTCCCAGTGGTGCCAAAAAATAATTCCCTAACCTTTCCCTATGCCAGTCTTATGGGGACTGTTCTTCCCAAATTTTGTTTTTAAAAAAGTCTCCTTCTAGCATGCTTGTGTTTTCTAGTGCATACATATGTATTTTATCTTTTTGTGCAAATAAAGTATTAAGAGTTTTAATAAAGATGTGTGTGTAGTATTTGTTCACGTCTTGCGGCTCTCAAACATCTGATGTTTATTTTATGTGGCTCTTACATTAAGCAAGTTTGGCCACCCCTGGTCTAGAAAGAATGTTAGCCAGTTTTTAGGTTGAATTTGGCACAGATATCAGTTGTTCTGGTGGTGATTCTTAACAGCAGGAAGCAATGCCTGTTGCCATTTTCCAAAACTTAATCCCTTTTAAGATACCCTAAATCCACTTTGATTTTGCTTAAATGCAACCAGAAACAGGAGGGGAAAAAACCCGCTGATTAAATCAAAAGAAGTCATCACAGTCATGTCAAAATAAATGCTTCAAATAGTAAAATGTTCACAGTCTCTCTCACACACCCACATACCCACACACACACATACTCAACAAAGTCTCTACATGGAGAAATGTGATTCATCCAGGTGGTGGTATTTGCCAGTTGCCAAGCACTGCTGTAGGAATTATTTTTGGATAAGCCTACGTGTCCAAATCGAGTCTCAGAGCCACAAACAACATTCCGAGATGCTTCATGCCATCTCCTTCTCCATCCATTCCTTCCTGCTGTGACTCATTCGCCCTTCCCTCCTCGCAGTTACACTATTCATTTACATCACAGTTAACCCATTTTTAAGATTTTAAAAAAACCTTGAAAATCCAACTGAATACTCTGATAAACTGACATGTTGTTTACACCTCCCTCCCTCCAGCTTGCAGGAGGGCAAGGAAGCCTCACTAGGGATTTCAAAAAGGAATAAACACAAACCTCACCTGGTACTTCATGAAGCCGGTGGCAACCTGTTCCTTGGGAAATCTACAAGCGGGAGAAAAGAATTCCCAGCAGCAGGCACTGGAAGTTCAAGCTACAGACTCTGCACAGTGGTATTACTTACTAGACAACTATATTAAAGTTGGTTCTCTATGTTCAACACTTCTTACTCTATCAATCCAGCAGAACACAACAACCAACACTCAGGATCTCTCTCTGTCCCCCCCCTCCCCCGGCCCCATCCTTTGTGGTTTATCCTGTTCAAGAGCCACATTGATTTCTTTTCATTTTCAAATACCAACACCTGACCATATAAAAATGTGCACAGAATTGCAACATGTGCACACGCACACACAGAGACATACATGTCCACAGAGCAGACAATGAATATGTGGGAACAGTAATTTGAATGGCGAAGTCGCTCATGCTAACAGGAAAATGGTCGCAGCCAACATCATCAAGGGGCTCAACATTCATAAATGTGTTGCAGAGGTTATTTTGTAAGGCAAACACTTTTCTGCAAGAAAAAATGACTGAAGTATGGCAAGAATGCACACACACACACACACACACATCACAGATATATTACACCCAGGCATTTGTTTTATGCTTTCAGTTTGCATACCCTTCTCTCCCACCAAGCTGTCTCTCATGCAACAATGTCACACACACAAACACACACACACACATCCATGACCTGAATAGGAAATACAGAAACTAGTGGACATCTTTTCCTCAGTCTCATAATATTTAATTTAGCAGTTCATTGTCAAGAAAATCAATCACAATCAAGTCAGCCTAAGTTACCCATATTGGAATCTTGTTATCTCTCTGGTGGGTAAAGATTTTTTTTCTTCATCTCCCCACTGCCCCAGCCAGTGCTGCCAAACCAAAGTCTCTGTAATGGCTTTTATTTTATTTTATTTTTAAATCTAGCCTTCTTTTGCCGGACTGAAAAGATGGGAATGCACACGCTAGGAGCCCAAGTCCAGTCAGCTACGTTTCAGTGCACTGAAGAGAACCGACTGTCAGGAACTGGTGCGAAGGGAGAACTGGAAAGAAGCTCAGCATTTAAGGGATCCAGTCACACTGCCAAGGCAACAGAATTAAATAAATAAGCCTCCTCTCGCTCTCCTCAATGGCGGTGTCTTTAAGTCCAACAGAAAGCTTTTACCTTTGCACAGATTTCCTCCCTGCCTTTCCTTCACCTTAAGCACAGACCGATACCATCAAACACAGATACAGATATACCAGCTAGCTAGCGCCCCAAATGCATTCAGGTTCCCTAGCCTGGATCTCTCCTTCCCAAAGGCATTGTGCTTTTTTTTCAGCTCCTTGCTTCAAAGCAAGGCTTGTACGGCTATAAGGACCAAAGTGTTTCAGCATCGCTTTCCTGAGGGGATGAATTTAAACACACACACACACACACCCCACAGCCCTGCTTCTTAGGATGCAAACTGCCCCTTTCCCTCTCCTCACTTGCATCATTGGCATCAGACCAGAGTCCAGGCATTTCTTTAGAACAGCTACAGCTAGAGTTATATCTAGATCCAGAAGGGGTGAGGCTGGCTGCTCAGGAACCACAGCATCCCTAGGGCCGCCACCAGCAGCAGCCCCAAAGAATCAGATCAGCCAGCCAAGTCCATCACGAGCGGGGCACGAAGCAGATCCGCTCGCAGGCATGCTCAAAAGACAAGACACGACAAAAGAGTGAGGGAGAGAGACTATACCAACGGCATACAGATCACCGGGAGGCCATGTCGCGTCGGGGGCGGCTCTGCTGTGCCCCTCTCGCCCCGGCCGGGGGTCTGGGTCTCCGCCGGGGGGCGGGGGAGGGGCGGGGGTGGGTGGGGAGGCGAGGGCAGCGGCGGGCGGGCGGGCGAGGCGAGGCGAGGGCTCAGCGGGTGCCCAGGAAGAACATGAGGATGACGTTCACGAGCAGCAGCAGCACGATGACGGAGAAGACGACCACCGTCTGCACATCCAAGGTCATGGTGCAATGCAGGACGCTGTAGTGCTCCAGGTGCGGCGCGGGCAGGCTGGCGGCTGTCAACCGCTGCTCGGCCACACTGTCCATACAGCCGGCATGCCGGGCGACGGGCGGCGGGCGGCGGCGACGCGAGCCCGGGGCTGGGGGGCGCCCTCAGGCCCGGCGGCGGGAGGAGGAGGAGGCCGGCGGCGGCGGCGGCAGCATGGCCGGCCGGCTGGCTGCGGGAGCGAAGGAGGAGCGGCAGGAGGCGCGCTCAGGCCCGGCGGGCTGGCTGGCCGCGCTCTCCTCGCCCTCGCCCTCGCCGCCGCCGCCGCTCCTGCTCCTGCTCCTGCAGCATCGCGCGCTGCGCTGCGTTGCGCTGGGCTGGCCGGGCCGCCACCGCGCGGCGGAGGAGACGCGCGCCTGTCACTCAGCGCTCCGCGGCGGGCGGGCGGGGGAAGAGGCTGCGCGGCCCACGGAGGGAGGGAGGGAGGGGAGAGGCTGCCCTGGCCTCAGCCTCCTGCTTCCGAGCCCCCCTCGCCCTGCAAAGGCTGCCTGGAGGCCTGCCCACCAGCAAGGCACGGAGACCGGCCCAGGGCTCTGGCTAGCGCATCCCGGGGCGGCAGGAAACCCCAGCGTTAATGATGCACGGGGGCGTTCAAACGCGCCCGCAGCCACAGGCCAAAAGAGGCTGCCTGCTGCGCCCCTGCATGATTTACTGCTCTGCTATGGGGCCTTTCGCTCGGCCTTGCCGCTTCGGAGAATCCAGTCCCCCGCCCCAGAGGGAAACGCGGCGGAGTTGTTACCTGTTGCGTCTCAGCAACAGGCGAGGAGGCACGCCGAGATCACCTGCTGTGACTGATGCAGGTACATCGGAGGCCAGCCCAGAGCTCTGGCTAGCGCATCCCGGGGCGGCAGGAAACCCCAGCGTTAATGATGCACGGGGGCGTTCAAACGCGCCCGCAGCCACAGGCCAAAAGAGGCTGCCTGCTGCGCCCCTGCATGATTTACTGCTCTGGGATGGGGCCTGCTCTGCCTCTGCCTTATCTTTGGAGAATCAAACGCGCCCGCAGCCACAGGCCAAAAGAGGCTGCCTGCTGCGCCCCTGCATGATTTACTGCTCTGCTATGGGGCCTTTCGCTCGGCCTTGCCCCTTCGGAGAATCTTTGGAGAATCCAGTCCCCCGCCCCAGAGAGAAACGCGGCGGAGTTGTTACCTGTTGCGTCTCAGCAACAGGCGAGGAGGCACGCCGGGATCACCTGCTGTGACTGATGCAGGTACATCGGAGGCCAGCCCAGAGCTCTGGCTAGCGCATCCCGGGGCGGCAGGAAACCCCATAGTTAATGATGCACAGTGGCGTTCAAACGCGCCCGCAGCCACAGGCCAAAAGAGGCTGCCTGCTGCACCCCTGCATGATTTACTGCTCTGCTATGGGGCCTTTCGCTCGGCCTTGCCCCTTCGGAGAATCTTTGGAGAATCCAGTCCCCCGCCCCAGAGAGAAACGCGGCGGAGTTGTTACCTGTTGCGTCTCAGCAACAGGCGAGGAGGCACGCCGAGATCACCTGCTGTGACTGATGCAGGTACATCGGAGGCCAGCCCAGAGCTCTGGCTAGCGCATCCCAGGGCGGCAGGAAACCCCATCGTTAATGATGCATGGTGGCGTTCAAACGCGCCCGCAGCCACAGACCAAAAGAGGCTGCCTGCTGCGCCCCTGCATGATTTACTGCTCTGCTATGGGGCCTGCTCGGCCTCTGCCTTATCTTTGGAGAATCCAGTCACCCGCCCCAGAGAGAAACGCCGCGGAGTTGTTACCTGTTGCATCTCAGCAACAGGCGAGGAGGCACGCCGAGATCACCTGCTGCGACTGATGCAGGTACATCGGAGGCCAGCCCAGAGCTCTGACTAGCGCATCCCAGGGCGGCAGGAAACCCCATCGTTAATGATGCACGGTGGCGTTCAAATGCACCCGCAGCCACAAACCAAAAGAGGCTGCCTGCTGCGTCCCTGCATGATTTACTGCTCTGGGATGGGGCCTTTCGCTCGGCCTTGCCCCTTTGCCTTATCTTTGGAGAATCCAGTCCCCCGCCCCAGAGAGAAATGCGGCGGAGTTGTTACCTGTTTATTTTATTCCATAACTTATATCCCGCCCTTCCCATAAAATGGCTCAGGGCGGCTCACAGCAAACAATAAAACAATAAAACAGAGTTCAGAATTATTACATTTAAAAGTTAAAACATTTAAAAACCTAAAAACCTTAAAATTTTAACATTAAATCTATACCGTATGAGTCACAGAGGTCTAATAAGCTACATTTGTTGCATCTCAGCAACAGGCGAAGAGGCACGCCGAGATCACCTGCTGTGACTGATGCAGGTACATCGGAGACCAGCCCAGGGCTCTGGCTAGCGCATCCCGGGGCGGCAGAAAACCCCATCGTTAATGATGCATGGTGGCGTTCAAACGCGCTCGCAGCCACAGACCAAAAGAGGCTGCCTGCTGCACCCCTGCATGATTTACTGCTCTGGGATGGGACCTTTCGCTCCGCCTCTGCCTTGCCCCTTTGCCTTAGCTTTGGAGAATCCAGTCGCCAGCCCCAGAGAGAAACGCAGCGGAGTTGTTACCTGTTGCATCTCAGTGACAGGCAAGGAGGCACGCCGAGATCACCTGCTGCGACTGATGCGGGTACCTCGGCTGAGAGAAGAGTAGCTGTCAGCCCAGAACACCATTTTAGATGCAGGAGGGAAGTGTGCCTCCGTTTTTAATTCAGAAGAAAGTTGTGCGTGTGGAGTCAGAAATGCAAGACAAGTCAGTCACTCACCTTGGGGGCTAGGGATGGTTGGAAAGCGCACAGTGAAGTCAGTCTACTACTGATGGTAGCACCCATGCCATGGCCCATCTCAGTACTTGGGAACCTTTGAGTTCCCTAAGGCAGGACACCAATGTAATCAGCTTTAGAAGACACATGTGCAGCTCTTTGGGAAGGTGGGACAACTGTCCTACTGCATCTGAGTGCTACATCCTCTCAGCTTCCTTGCCATCTGCCCAGATACCCCACAAGGACATTCATACACAGGGCAGTACCAGAGGCGTAAAGGAGGGGGGGCATGCTCTTGCGGGTGCTGATCCCACCTGCCTCATTTAACCTCTCCCATTCGGCATCACCCACAGCCATCTTCACAAAAAGAGATTAAAAAGCAGTTACCTAACAGACTGCATCTGAACATGTGCAGAGTGGCTTTCCTTGAACACTGGGCAACTGTCTTTGATTCAGTATTTTGGGTATGAAGTAAGGCTGGGAAGTGAGGGGTTCTTTAGGCTTCTGGGCACCCTTTTAGCTGGTCTAAGAATCCACAAAAGACAACAACCAAAGATGGAGCTGGAATGGTTGCCCGCACCCCATCCCACTTCCAGGGGAGTGCACTGGGCCCTGGGTAAGCAGTGGGACTGTCCTAGGGGCTACTCTGCTCAGTGGCAGACCCAGAGTCAAGGAAAAGACAAGTAGAGTTCAAGATCTTTATTTCAGCTTCATGGGCATACACAGGCGTTGACAGAGCTGACAAGCCCGCCAGTTCTCCCAACTTATAAACCTTTGCCCTGACCGTTACAATTCAAGCCAAAGCACGCCAAGCTAAAGCAGGGGTTTTGTGCAGGGTTTCTATTAAGCTCTCATCACCACAGGTGTCGTTATCAGTTCCCGGGTCGCATCTCCTCCTGTTCGCGGCCTTGGTTACATAGCAACTAGCCAGCTCCCAGACATACCATCCTCTCTTCAGATAAGCAACAAGCAGCAACTACATCAAAACAGCATAGCTAGCACAAGCATAGTACGGTATTGCATAGCTAGATACATATGGCAAGAGGAACAAGATGGAGTGACTCTTGACATTCTACCCCCCCTCCCCCTGGTTTATTGGGATGTTTGCTGTAAAATTCTTTAATTAAAGCTTTACAGTTTGTTTCTTTGGAGCTGACCCATTCAGCTTGACTTAATGGGAAATGAGTCCATTTGATAAGATAAAACAGTTCGCCACGTTTGATCTTGGCATCGAGAATTTCCTACACTTCATGATGAATCTGACCACGGACCAGAGTCGGGGGTGGTGGTTCCATCGGGGGTGCCAATGCGAGGATCCAGGATCCTTCTTCAACCAGCTGACATGGAAACAAGGGTGTACATGTTTAAGGTTTTTAGGCAGGTCCAGTTCAACAGTTACTTTATTTATAATCCTTTTGATTGAGAAAGGTCCCAGGTGTTTCATTCCTAATTTCTTACAGTTCTGTGCATTAGGTGAGTGTTTGGTTGAAATATACATTTTGTTTCCCACTGCTAAATCCCACAGTTCAGAGTGTTTTTTATCATACTGAGTCTTATAGGCTTCTTGCATCCTCTGAAGTTGTTTACTTATGACTGCCCAGCCCCCTGCAATCCCTTGTCACCATTCCGTAAAGTCCGTGGGGGCTGACGCGGGGGGGGGGGGGAGCAAGTTCTGGGAACTGTTTGCTCTCATATCCATATACCGCTTGGAAGGGGCTTACTTTGGTGGCGCTATTCACACTGTTGTTGTAAGCATATTCTGCAAAGGGCAGTAGGGCCACTCAGTTGTCCTGTTGGAAGGACGTATAGCAGCGTACGAACTGCTCGAGCACCGCATTGGTGTGTTCCGTCTGTCCGTCCGTCTGTGGGTGGTAGGCGGAACTGAGCCCTTGCTCGATTCCCGCAAGTTCACACAGATGCAACCAAAATTTGGCAACGAATTGTGAGCCGCGGTCAGAGACCACCTTGGCAGGAAAAGCATGTAGCCAAAAGATGTGCTGGATAAACAATTGGGCCAGTTGTTTAGCCGTGGGGAGTTGTTTACAAGGCATGAACAGTGGGCCTGTTTGGAAAAAGTGTCCACAACGACCCAAATTACGGTTTTCCCCATTGAAGGGCGTGAAGCAGGGGGAAGCGGTTGCAAGTGTCCCAGAGGCAACCCCCCCCCCCCATCTTTTTTGCCATTATACAGGTGGGGCATCCTACTGTATATTCCCCTACATCCTTCTGCAACCCTGGCCACCAAAATTGTCTTTGAATCGAATGCATTGTCTTTACAAATCCAAAATGGGGCCGCTGGTCTTCTTCTTCGCCTTCGGTTTTAGGGGTGTAGAAGTTCTCGGCTCCTTTGGCTTGCTGGGACACTCGCTGGCGATGTGATTCCCCCCCACACACACACATTTGAAGTACAAGTTCGCTTTGGCTCTCCGGTCATGCTCCTCCCACAAGAACTGCTCCGGGGCTCGTTTGGCCAAGCTGGGTCAAGGTGTCTTCTCCTGATCTTCTTTCGGGGGGACCCCTTGTTGTTTCTTATGGAGGGCGATCATCTTGTTGTGGTCCAGATCTTGTGGTTCCCCCAATTTCAGAGCCTCCCCATAGATGTAGGAATTTAGGTCCCTTTTGAATTGCTCAATCCTGGTCCCGTCATCCCATCGCTGGACCTTGGAATTCAGCTCCCTGAATGCGCTGAGGTAGTCTCGGACCGACCCGACACCTTGCTTCAGGTCTTGCAGGGCCGCTATCACGTTAGTTTCTTGTAGGGGGTCCTCAAAGTGGAGTTGCAAAGCCCTTAGAAGGTCGGTAGCTGAGTTCAGGGCGGGGGACTGTTTCTCAAACAGGGTAACATACCATCGAGCCACCGGGCCCCGGAGACAGCTGCTGATGTACACCACCCGCGACTGTTCTGTCAGGAAGTTGCGGGCCCAGACGTGAGGTGCCCTCGCACCATCACGATGAAATAGACCAGTTCCGATGGGTCCCCATCGAATTTTGCCTCACTCACTCGCCCCCCCCCCCAGTACCAGCACTGGTTCCTCTGGCCCAGATTGGGGTTGTTGCCAGGCGAGGTTCTGCATTTCTTGGATCATGAAGGTGTGCATGGCTTGCATCTCCTCACGAAGTTGACTGCTTTGGATGGCTAAGGCTTCTTTCATTCTTTCTGCAGTCGTGTCGCTGGACCCACCAGCCAGAGGATCCTCTCCCCGACTCTCGTTGCCCTGGAATCCCCACGGGTGATAGGAGTGTTGCAGCCTTGAGAGTCGGTGGTATTTCAGGGGTTCCTCTCTCAGATCTCTTATAATACTGTCTCGGAAATCCATGGAGCCCCCGTCCTTTCTCTACACCGTTACAGTGACCGGGGTGACCCGCGGCCCTTCGGGCTTTGGTTCTTCCTCCCTGTCCATCTTGGTAATCCCTGTAGCTTGGTCCTGTTCACCAGCCATCGTGAGTCTGGGATTAGGTTAGGCCAGGGTAGTTGTGAGTTCTGACAAAATGTCAGACCCAGGGCCAAGGAAAAGACAAGTAGAGTTCAAGATCTGTATTTCAGCTTCATGGGCATACACACATGTTGTCAGAACTGACAAGCCCGCCAGTTCTCCCAACTTATAAACCTTTGCCCTGACCGTTACAATTCAAACCAAAGCGCGACAAGCTAAAGCGGGGGTTTTGTGCAGGGTTTCTATTAAGCTGTCATCACCACAGGTGTTGTTATCAGTTCTCGGGTCGCATCTCCTCCTGTTCGCGGCCTTGGTTACATAGCAACTAGCCAGCTCCCAGACATACCATCCTCCCTTCCGATAAGCAGCAAGCAGCAACTACATCAAAGCAGCATAGCTAGCACAAGCATAGTATTGTATAGCTGGATACATATGGCAAGAGGAACAAGATGGAGTGACTCTTGACACTCAGACCCTGCTAGGGGAGACGATCACCACCACACCTTGATTTAGAACATTTATATCCTACCCCTCCAGAGACCTGCTAGGAGGAAATGAAACCTGCAATATAAGGGATTGGGCTATTCCAATTTTAATAGATTTTACTATAATCCTTTCTTGGATGCTTGAGGTTTTACCACCTGCTTGCTAGGGAGGGATGGTGGCTCAGTGGTAGAGCATCTGCTTGGTAAGCAGAAGGTCCCAGGTTCAATCCCCAGCATCTCCAAAAAAGGGTCCAGGTGTGAAAAACCTCAGCTTGAGACCCTGGAGAGCAGCTGCCAGTCTGAGTAGACAATACTGACTTTGATGGACCGAGGGTCTGATTCAGTAGAAGGCAGCTTCATATGTTCATATGGCCCCTGCTCTTCCTGGCTATTTAAATTTTTGGGGGGTGGGGGTGCGCTGGTTGACCAGGTCTGGGTAGTTAATGCCTCCCTGAGAAAGTGATGCATCTCCAATCCAAATACCTTTATTGGCACAGAAATAAAAAGTACAGCATAGTAAATTTACATGGAGCTTCAGCTATAAAAACCAGTCAAACATCAAGAAGGGGAGCTAGTCTTTTGCTCCCTGATTGTTATGGCAGCCAAAAGGTACTTTGCAACCAGGCTTGTGCTATGGGAACATTGGTCAGATAGTAGGGGGAAAAAACTAACTTCGCTTCAGGTAATCCATAAAAATTAGACAGAATAGGATTGATTATACAGTCCCACACTTCCCCATAAAAATCACAATAAAGTAAGATATGGGCGACCGTTTCAAGGTGCCTTCCATTACATGGGCAGACTCTATCCTGATAAGGGCTGTTGGCAAACCTCCCAGACAATACCGCTGAGGGTAGAACATCGAGTCTTGCTAACATAAAAGAGCGGCGTAACTGGGGTGAAGTAATCTGGGAAAGGGAGGCAGCAGGCAGCCCATGATCTGGGAAGATACCAAATGCTAAAGGGGAACAAGTTTTATGTCCAGAAGAACAAAGGGACTGTTTCTCAATATCTAAGATTCTCTGTTTCAGGATTCTGAATGCCTGCGTTTCACTTAGCATACAGAGGTTGTCCAAGGGTACACCTATGGAATGTATTTTCTTCTGGATCTGACTATACCAAGTGGAAACGAAGGAATCCGCTAGCATCATATGGATATAACTAGCAGGGTCTGTCCTAAAGTGTAGGTGTAGCCAAAACTTTATAGTTAGTAGCCATGCCCTGGTCTCAATCAAATGGGTTCCAGTCTCGAGGAACACTGCAGCATAGCTGACACAGTTGGGGACCCCTAAAATACGGCATAAAAATGCTGCCTGAATTTGCTCAAGTTGGAAATTGAGGGCGCAAACCCAAATGGGGATCCCATATAACTGAGAAACTGTTTTAGCATTAAAAATATGAATGGCAGCTGGGACAAATTGGTTGCCGTTCTTGTAAAAAAAGCTAACCACGGCAGATGAACTACACCTTGCTGAGATGACTGCTTGCTTGCTTTGTACTGTCCAGTTATGATTATATTGGAAAAAGACCCCCAAGTATTTGAAAGTTTTCACCTGTTCAGTATTATTTCCCTTGAGGCACCAGCTTTGTGGTTTCCAGGACTTTGAAAATACTAAAATTTTGGATTTTACATAGCTTATAGACAGGAAATTTGTCTCGCAGTATGAAGTAAAAGCGAGTAACAGGCGCTTGAGGCCCTTCTGCGAACGTGACAGTACAACTGCATCGTCAGCTTAGAGCAATAAGGCGATAATGGATGGCCCAGGTTTGGGTGAGTGACCATCAATAGCATTTAGAGAGGGGGCCAGATCATTCAGGAATAAATTAAACAGATAGGGCGCTAGAATACAGCTGTTTGACTCCCTGATTGGAAATGATCTTTGAAGCTAATGCACCTAGGTCATTATATCGCACTTGACAACTATTAAGGGAATATGTTTTACAAATAAAAAGAAGGCATTTATCCAGACCCATGATGTCCAATTTGTTCCAGAGAAAATCCCTGGGAATAGAGTCAAATGCCCCTTTTAAATCAAGGAAGGCTGCAAACAGCCTTCTTCCCCCTCTACCACTGTATTTCTCTAACAGATGGTTAAGAATTATACAGTGGTCTATTGTAGACTTGCCAGGACAAAATCCGATCTGTTCCCTACTCAGGAGATTTTGCTCTTTCATCCATGAAGTGGAAGTCACTGCCACAGGAGGTGGTGGCGGCTACAAGCATAGCCAGCTTTAAGAGGGGATTGGATAAAAATATGGAGCAGAGGTCCATCATTGGCTATTAGCCACAGTGTGTGTGCGTTTGTGTGTGTATTGGCCACTGTGTGACCCAGAGTGTTGGACTGGATGAGCCACTGGCCTGATCAACATGGCTTCTCTTATGTTCTTATTTTCTTAAGTGAGTTTTCCCAAGAGGTGTCTCGCATATAATTTGCCTGCTATGTCAAGCAGACTAATTGGGCGATAGTTCTCTGGTTCTTGTGGGTCACCCTTCTTATAAATTGGGACAACTATGGAATTTGTCCATGATTCAGGCATGGTCCCTGTTTTATCGATCACTGTGAAGAGAGTTGCCAGAAGGGAAGCCCACCAGTCAGAATTGTTTGTAAATAATTCCGGTGGGAGTCCATCTGGGCCTGGGGCCTTCCCTGCCTTCAAATGATTGATTAGATTATTAATCTCATTAGGACTAACGGGGCCATTCAGTGATGCATCTACTACTAATGAAACCTATTCTGGACCTGGGGGATTTGAACAATGATTGACTAGTCTCAAATGTTCCATTCTTGAGCAAAGTGACTGAATGGGTGGTGGCTGGAAAACTCTGGGAATTCCAGGATGAGGAGGATTGTTTGGGACTCATCAGGTTTCAGAAGGTGGATTTTGGGGGTGGAGTCTAAGGAGGACATGGTTTGGGGAGGGACTTCAGTGAGATATATTGTCATAAAGTCCGCCTTCCAAAGTGGCCATTTTCTTGGCGCTTCTGGTGGAGATGTAATGGTGGGCTGTCTTCACAGGGAGTGAAGATGCAACACAGCTAATTACTGACTAGGAGGGCTCTCCAGTTGGCAAAATCTCCCTAGATTAAAAAGGAGATCAAGGAGATAAACTATGTGTACCCCTTTAGTTGGTCCTTTGGTGTTTTCTGTTGAAGTGAAATCTCTTTACAGACACCTCCTGAGTTGAGCTGGGAATTAACAACTTTGCTCCCAGCTGTGTATGGACTCCTGATAAGGATTAACAGCTTCTGCTTTTTAAGATTTATGGACATAATTATCTACAGCCAAAGACAAAAGAGACAGCCCCTGCTAAGGTAACCTCTTTCCTGGGATTATAAAAACCTTTAAAGAATTTTTTTGAAATAATAACTCCAGCAAAAAGTACAATTAAGAATCAGGAAAGCTGAATAAGTGTGGGATTAATTACTTTCCAACTCCTAATTTTTAATCTTTAATCTTATTTTTGATGAAAGTGTGAATGCATGGAAGTTTTTGGCTGCGAAGGTAAATCTGCCATGAGATAGTTGTTATATTTACTTTAGAGAATTAATTATTATTGGACAATTATACATAATAGAAGATAAGATGCTAAGACACTCTGAAACGGTTTGACCTTGGTTGCCATGGTGAAAGGATACAAACTGCTGATTGCTAAAAATGAAATTAATTGATTGATTTGAAAACACTGCAAGGTACCTGCTTTGGTCTTTGTTATTTTTTATTTTTTATTTATTTTATTTATTTTGTGATTTCTATCCCGCCCTTCCCAACAAGTGGCTCAGGGCGGGTTACAACATAGGAGTCTAACATAAATAGGAATTAAGTGTAAAACATTGAAATTCAAACATTAGACCATTTAAAACATTAAAGCATTTAAAACATTTAAACAGTTAAAACATTTAAAACATTTAGAGGCAGCGAACATCCAATATAACTGCGCACAGTTTCTTATACCAGCTAGTCATAGCTAGTCATACCATGGTGAAAGGATGCAAACTGATGACAGCTAAAAGTGAAAGTATTTTATTTGAAAATATTCCTTATTTCTATCTACTTGCATATTGGATTTAATTTTACAATGAGTGTCAGTAATAATCTTAACAGGGAAGGTTCATCAGACCAACCTGCCACATCAGATATGATGCAGAAATTATTCAAACAAACGGGATGCAAAATAGAGAGCAAAACAGAGAATCTTGGAAACAAGATTGTGGAAAAGCTTGAAAGAACAATAGGACATATTGCAGAAGTTAAGCAAATCAATGATACAGTGGTTGCTGTAAAAAATAAAACAGAAGAGACTGATAAAGAACTCTACTGGCATCTGGATTTCTTAGCCCTTATGGACTTGAGAGAAAAGGAGTCATAGAATGATAGCATTGGAAGGCACCTCCAGGGTCATCTAGTCCAACCGCCTGCACAATGCAGGAAATTCACACACACCCAGTGGCATCTGTTCCATGCTCAGAAGATTGGGAGGACCCTCCAGGATCCCTGGCAAAACTTGCCTGGAGAAACATTGCTGCCTAGCCCCAAAGTGATGAACAGCATTTCCATGGGCATGCAAGTGAGGGCCATGAGAACTAACTAGGAATATGGTCTGATGTTGAGAGGTATCCAAGGAGAAACTGACAGAGATATCAGAAAGAGGCCCATTTTGTACAAAGGGAAGAGGAAGATACAGAGTTTGCAGAAGATTCTAAAGACTGAGATACAGCTGAAATCAGAGTCCTCTTTGCTAGGTTTAATTGATAATCAAGTGGAAAGAAGTTATGGAGTTTTGTTCCTATATGTGACTACAGCAGCAAAGACATACACACAGGAATGGAAATATCCAGCAATACTTAAAATAGAAGAATGGCGGGAGAAGATGTTGGACTTTGCAGTTATGCCTAAATTTATAGTGTCTGTTGGAGAAAATATATTTATGCATTAGAGATTGGAAACCCCCTTTTTGCATGAAAAATAGAAGGATGACTTGATGATTTATGGTTTTTCTGAACAAGAAATTTGCTTAAGGGTAAATAAAAAGATAGAGAGAGAGTTCTTGTTCCTATATATAAGCAAGGAAAATGTTGTAATCAAAGTTATATTTGTTGTAGAGAAAATTGGAAGTCTTTTGTGTCCCCCTTCCCCCCCCCCCCTTATTTTTGCTTGTTTTTATTTTTCATGCTGTATTTCATTGATGTTTGCATATGGTTTTAAGTTTTTCTGTATGCATCCTAGTTTTAAAATCTCTGCCCCCTGAACTCCCAAAGTGGCTATTTTCTCCATGTGAACGGTTTTCTTTCACCTGGAGATCAGTTGTGATAGCGGGAGATGTCCAGCTACTACCTGGAGGTTGGCAATGCTAAATCTGGAACTCCCTCCTTTCAAGGGATCTTTTGGATGTCACATCTGCTAGTGTTCTAAAACATTGTTTTGGATTCTTTATATCCACAAGCAAATATTGGGAGTACATTTTTATTTTCCTCCCAGAGTCCTTTCCCTTTTCGTCTGAAGGCTCTAAACATCTCCTCCCAGAACTCTCTCTGCACTTCTCACGCTGCCCCCAAGCTACCTTCTCTCTGCAACCTGCCTGTCCTTCACCAGAACAAACACAAAGCATCTGAGGTGACTGAAAAAGCTGTTGAATCAGAGTAACTACTAATCAGCTTAACTTCACATGACATATTTTGTATTCTTGGCACGACTGTATGAACAGTGGTGCTACAGGACGGATGTAGGATGAATACAGAACTGATAAATGTCCTTAATCCTGTTCTCGGCTAACAGTGGAAAATGAAATAACGGGATCCAGGTAAGGAATGCCTGGAGGGGGGCACTAGAATGATCCCAGAAGGCTGTCCTGAGAAGTTCTTGAAGGAAGATGAGATGAGAGCCATCTTGCAAGAAAAGCCACATGTGGCTTAGAGTGCAGAATCAAAAGATAAATAAGGCCACAACACAGGATTTGCTTCCCCCTCAGCCTGACTGCAGTTCTTCCCGGCAGCTGCATTTGGTCACCATGATAAAAACAGCCCTGTGGCTAGTGGTGGGGCCTGAGGGGTCCAGCCCCCTGTGGGACCTTTCAGGCCCCTCCAGGCAGTTCCCTGCCGCTCACGAGGGGACGGACCGAGAACCAAGCTGCCTCCCGCTGCCGCCACTGCCTTCGTGCTCCCGGGCCAAGGAGGAACAGCAGTGGCAGCAGTTGCCTTCTTCTCTCTCGTTCTCACTCCCCCAAACCTGCACACAGCAGCAGGGGTAGCGAAAGCAGCAAGGGGCAGGCGCAAGTCCTCTTTCCCTCTTTGCCCTGGTACTTCCTTCTGTTCCTGACCTGGTGCCCCTTAGCTTGCCTCTGAAGCAGCCTGGTTGCTGAAGAGAAGCGCCGTTCTTTTTGTGACATTGGGCCTTGTGGCCCCCCCACCTAAAATTTTATCCCCTGCTCCCCCCCCAAAAAATTTCTAGCTAGGAGCCTGATAAACAACGGTTTGTTTACGTTGCAGAGATTGTGCGACAAGTTCTGGCTGGTCCGCAAGATACAAAACAATCCTGGCTTGTGTGTAAACCCCGGTTTGTCTACTTGCCACATTCCAGGAAGGAAGACAGCTGTTACAGAGCTGATCTCCACAGACCTGGTTTGAAGTCTGCTTTTATGGCCTTGATTCTTATAGAAAATTTATAATGTTTCTATGCTGTTCTTATTTGTAAGCCATCTTCAACAGGAGTCTAGAATAAAGTGGCATACAAATTTGCTAGAAAAAGACATAAATAAGGAGCCCTGCGACTCAGCAAACCGTGGCTTGTGAATTCAGCCACCTTGAACCATGAGGAAAAGTAGAGTACAAATGGTTTAATACACAAAATATATAAGAAGACATAACAACCAACGATAGACTCAAGTTCAAAATCATAGTTTGGAGCCAACTGCATGCATTCGGGGTGTGAAGAAATGTCTTTCTGCCTGGGAGGTTTGAGAGGATCCACAGTCTCCCCCCACCCTCTCTGGGAAGAGACCAGGGTGGGAAGGAGGAAGTAGGTCAATGGCTTTCCAGGCTCACCTTCATACAAATGCTAATAGATCTCGTTAGAGACAATAGGATGGCTAAGCTCCACCCCATTCTCCCCCCTTCAAGCAGGGAACAGAGTTTTGAGGAAACAGATTACTAGAAAGTCTTCAGGAATGAGAATTCCAGAGATCGCCAGCAAACACCTCTTTGACCTGGTGTGACCTGATCAGCAGGAGGGAAAACAGATATGATAAAAGCTCTCTGCAACAGGAAGGGGCTCTCTTTTCCTTGGGTGCTGTGTCCATGAGCACTGACCATGTGCTCGCCTCAAGGTACTGGTGCCTTTAAAAGGATCTCTAACATCCTAAGAAAAAGGGCCTGTCCTATTTTAACACCTGATAGGGCACGTATAGAGAAGGACAGAGGGTTTGCATTTTCTGCATTTCTTTTGTTATCTCTTGCTCAGTTTGGTCCTGTGCTGAATGTATGCTTGTAAACATTTTCTTTTTAATAAATACTTAATAATGTTTGGTGCAGGGAGTTATTCTTTGTACCACATAGACCTCCACCATCTCGGACATGATATTTTAAAAGGAGAGCCAGGGGCGGGCAGGCAGTTGGCAAGTGGCTATTCCTCCAGAGGCAGGCAAGGCAGTAAATTGTCCCCTTGGTGACCAGGCACTGGGCAGCGGGAGACACAGAGGCAAAGACTCAGAACTTGGAAGGAAAGCTGGGAGTCCTGAACTTCCAAGTGAGATATTCCATACATAGGTGGTGGGTTACTCTGATAGTGGAAGAAAAGCTCCTCCAGATGAGGAGAAACACCTAGGAGGGCAGGATGGAATACAGCCTGAAGGCCAAGGCAGGTGTATTCTGCTGCACAGACATAAACATTAGAATCATAGAATTGGAAGGGACCCCCCAGGGTAATCTTTAAAGCCTTATATGGCCGAGGACCCGCCTACCTGAGGGACCGTCTTTCCCCATACGAACCCCAGAGAGTACTGAGGTCAGCCAGCAAAAATCTAATGACCATCCCTGGGCCGAAAGAGATCAAACTTCAGAACACCAGAGCACGGGCCTTTTCAATCGCGGCCCCTGCCCTATGGAACCAGCTCCCTGAGGAGGTGCGGGCCCTGCGGAACCTTGATCAGTTCCGCAGGGCCTGCAAGATTACCCTCTTTAAACTTGCATATTCGGACTGCTGAAGAAGGCTGTTAACTAAGGATCCGCTAACGCGGTTCTAATCAAAGACTATACCGCTGTGTAAACTGTATAGATTGTATAAACTGACAGAATTAGCGTCAAACACCATCGGCACTGTCAGACCAAGTTATTTTAATTGTATTAACTGGTTTTTAATGTTGTTAAATGTAAAGTTTTATATTGTTAAATTTAAGGTTTTATCTATTGTTGTATGTCTTATGAAATGCTGTTGGCCGCCCTGAGCCTGCCTAGGTGGGGAGGGCGGGATACAAATAAAATTTATTATTATTATTATTAGTCCAACCCCCTGCACAATGCAGGAAACTCACAAACACCTCCCGCCTAAATTCACAGGATCTTTATTGCTGTCAGATGGCCATCTAGCCTCTGTTTAAAAACCTCCAAGGAAGGAGAGCCCACCACCTCCCAAGGAAGCCTGTTCCACTGAGGAACCGCTCTAACGGTCAGGAAGTTCTTCCTAATATTGAGCCGGAAACTCTTTTGATTTAATTTCAACCCATTGGTTCTGGTCTTACCTTCTGGGGCCACAGAAAACAATTCCACACCATCCTCTAGATGGTGATCGTATCACCTCTCAGCTGCCTCCTCTCCAGGCTAAACTGGAGTTGCAGGGATGAAACTTAAGTCTATAAACCAATGTTGGGAAGACTAAACTCAAGGAAGGGTTGCATCAGCACTTAGTTCTCATGGCCCTTTTTTACATGCCCAAGGAAATGCTGATTGACATTTTGGGGTCAGTCAGCATTTTTTTTTCCAAGCCAGTTTGGTAAGGAATCCTGGAGGTTTTTGCCATCTTTGGACATGGGGCAGGGGTCACTGGGGATATATGTGTGTGAGGGGAGGTACTTGTAAAGTTCTAGCATTGGGCTAGAACATTGTGCAAGAGCCCCATGGGACAGAGTGGTAAGCTGCAGTACTGCAGCCAGAGCTCTGCTTATGACCTGAGTTCGATCCCGGCAGAAGCTGGGTTCAGGTAGCCGGCTCAAGGTTGACTCAGCCTTCCCTCCTTCTGAGGTCGGTCAAATGAGTACCCAGCTTGCTGGGGGGAAAGTGTAGATGACTGGGGAAGGCAATGGCAAACCACCCCATAAAAAGTCTGCCGTGAAAACGTCGTGATGCGGTCACCCCAGAGTCGGAAATGAATGGTGCTTGCACAGGGGACTTCCTTTACCTTTTTCCAGCATTGTGCAGGGGGTTGGACTAGATGACCCTGGAGGTTCCTTCCAGCTCTATGATTCTATGAAATATCATGGAGATTTGACTCATACTCCCCTCCACCCACCCCAAAAAACCCCTTGGCCTCTAAGGTGCTACTGGATTCCAAACTAGCTCTTCTGCTGCAGACTAATATGGCCCCTCTCTGAAACACTCGTTTAGAATAGTGAGGGCAGAATTATAGTGAGGGCAGAAGTGATGCAGTGTTGGCTCTAAGGTGTTAAGGGCCTTTGAGCACAGCGCATTTTCTTGCCCACCCTAGACTTGGAAAAGTGAGAAAGAGAAACCCAGACATTTCCCCCATTGCCTACTCACATCTGGAGTGCTCCATGCAGAAGAGTGAGGAGGGTGCTGGTGGAGCTGCTGCAGCACTCAACCCTGTGCCAGTATTAGGACCCCCATGAATCACACGTTCTGCTACGGCAGTGGTCCTCAGTGTTTTTGAGCACCTCCAGAACTGTGACACAGCATGGCGGGCACAGCCATTGGCGTCCACAAAATACCTGTTGCAGGAGGTGGAGCCAGCCGTAACATGGCTGTCACAGCTTAATTTCAGCAGTCCTTGTGCTGTGATGACAGCTGCTGCCGAAAGCAACATTTTTAAAAATCTGCACAACCAATCAGATCTCCGATGGCCAGTCAGAAGACTTGCTGGGCAACTGTTCCACCTGGCCCCACCCAATTTCTTAAAACACTTGGTGGGTGCCAGAAAAGGTGTCAGCAGGTACTATGCTGCCACCACGCCATGTTGAGGATCCTTGTTCTAGAGCCAGCCCTGTGAAGGACACACAGTTCTGCCACCATTCCTCTGTCTCAGTTCATAGCACGAAACTACAGATAGCTATAATGCAATTCCGCTCTTTGGCATATTCTCCCCTGCCCCTGCCCATCAACAGTCAATCGTATAGAGCAGAAGTATGATGCAGTGATTGCCAGGAACAGGTCCCTAACAAGTATAACTAGGGTGGCACTACGATGTGTATTGTTGGCTTTGCTGTTACGATTATCTTTGCTCATTAGCAACCCATCATTATGCAGATATATTTGTATCCATATACTGTACTAACCCCAGTTTACACATGTATCCACGACTACTAACACCAGTTGTATTTCCTAAACCTTTAGTGCTTTGTGTGTGAGGTGGGATGTTCAAGGCTCGCAGGTAGAACGGGAGCACGGGGAGACAACTCTAATCTGGTCTCTCTGGGCAACGCTGATATGAACCAACGGAATTGGAAAGTGAATGTGGAATGTGACCTTGATGGGGAAGAACACTAAGGCCTGAGAAAAGACTTTATATTAATTAATTCAAATGACTTTGGCAGGCATAGAAAAAGGGGAGGGGAGCTGTTATTTCAAAAGGTATAATTACTGCGGGGGGCTGCTCTGGCAAGACACAGTCTTGTGAGCACCATGCTGATGATGGTTGCTCAAAGTGAAGAAAGAACACCACACCCCCTGTCCAGCAGCCCTCTCCCACTTCGGAGGGAGCTGAGCAGAGGCCACTGGAGGCGATGTTTCTTCACTCTGAGCAATCGGAGCGAAGAAACAACACCCCCAGCTCAGCTTCCTCCAAAGTGGGAGAGGGCTGCTGGGCAGGCGGGGGGGGGGGGGCATTGTTTCTTCGCTCCGATTGCTCAGAGTGAAGAAAGAATGCCACGTCCCCCCTGCCCAGCAGCCCTCTCCCGCTTTGAAGGGAGATAAGCAGGGGCCATGGGGGCGTTGTTTCTTCACTCTGAGCAATCGGAGCGAAGAAACAATGCCCCCGTGGCCCCTGCTTATCTCCCTTCAAAGCGGGAGAGGGCTGCTGGGCAGGCACCATCGTGATGATGTCACTTCCAGGTGACGACATTGCACCATGCACGCATTGTGCACTCAATTATAGGCCACCAGGGGGTGAGGTGGTGGTGCAGGGGCTGTATCTGATCTATTAATAAAGCTTCTTCTGCATATACTCAAGGAGTCTTATCTGGGCAAAACCTTACAGTGATATCATCACATTCACTTCCAAAGCTACGTTCTACGGAGGAGGGGTTGGCTCATGGATTGCCATTTTTCGATGGGGAATCTATGGTGGTTGCCAAGCTCTGCTGCCAGTACCAAGCAGTATCCCCACTGCTTTGCATGGGTCACAAATACTTTCTCTTATCACACTATGGTTGAGGGCAGTTGATCGCTTTTCTGTAATGCTCAATATGACCCAAAAGTTGTGCCTCCTTTTCCACCACTGCTGAAAGGATGGCCCTCCTAAGAGGGGTATCTGCCTTGTCCTTCATGCCAGGAGACATCTTTGTGGGAGTAAAACGCTCTCTAGGTCAAGTACTAAAGCTAGACTTTCAATAACAAGGTAGGAGGAATGGCCTCAACCAAGAAGAGTAAGACGCCCTAACAAACACCCTGCTAAATGTAGAAACAAGCCGATGCTGAAAATCATGCTCTCCGAATGGCTGACATCATTACAGAAGGAAATTCAGTCTCACCACTTTTCTTTCATTCATTAGGACTGCTGGCTCTCCTGCCAAGTCGGCTAAGTGTGGCGTGTGTCAATATTTTAAAGGCTTCCTGTAGTTACATCTTATATGGAAGAAGAAGACACGGATGATGAAGAATAAATGGAAGTTTCTTTGTGTCAGAATTGACACTGAAGAAGACGAGGAAATGTGTTCAGCAATATTTTCTTAACTAGAGACGTTCTCTCTAAGATGTGATTAATTTGGAGCTCTCTGTTTTGAAAGCCATTGCTCCTAAGCTTGATTGCCACTGGAATTTTTCAATTAACAATGGATTTGACTGTACTGAGTATCCTGAATTGATTCTGGAATGGCCAATCTCCAGGTGGGGCCTGGAGACCTCCTGGAGTTATAACTGATCTCCAGATGGCAGAGGTCTATTGCCCTGTAGAAAAGGGCTGCTCTGAATGGTGAACTCTATGGCATTATACCCCTCTGAAGTCTTCCTTCATTCATCTCACTGTATCTGACTTGAATGTCAAGGGTCAGCTATGGAGAACAAACAGCCTCTGCAGCCAAAAGGCAAGCAAGCAAGCACATGCTGTTGTATCTGAAGAGTAAAGACCACATGGTATAATAACCTAGGCATTATGAATGAGGGACTTTGGCCTTGAAGGAAACAACTCGTTACCAGGTAAGTGGTTCTTTTCAACAAACGCACTCCGATGTGGAAACACTTCTTAGAACGGTATGAATACAAAAATGTTACGGGTATCCTGTGGTGAAGAGAGCAGTAGCAAGAGAGAGGCAAGAAAAACACGAGCTGGGACAAAACAGGGCTGAAAAAGACATGTCTAATATATTGTTAAAGTAGCGGCGTCTTGGGAGCAAAAATTCTACTTTGTGAGCTCCTGCGTAAATTTGTTTGCTCTGGGGCCATTTTTCCTGAGCGAAGACAAAAATGTGTGAGTTGGAGGGTAAAAAACTGTGAGTTAGCACACTAACGTAGCTTAGAGGGAACACCGCTGACTACCAGTAGGAGCCATTTTGTTTCTCCCACGTGCACGGCTACGCACAGGCACGGCTTAGCTGGGCTAGAATGGGTCATGAACATGAACATATGAAGATGCCTTATACTGAATCAGACCCTTGGTCCATCAAAGTCAGTATTGTCTTCTCAGACTGGCAGCGGCTCTCCAGGGTCTCAAGCTGAGGGTTTCCACACCTATTTGCCTGGACCCTTTTTTGGAGATGCCGGGGATTGAACCTGGGACCTTCTGCTTCCCAAGCAGATGCTCTACCACTGAGCCACCGTCCCTCCCCTGAGCCACCGTCCCTCCCCTGGGTCTGCTGAGAAGGGGGGCTTCTGGGATAGGATTGCGCCCTGGAGCATACATATCTACCTCAAAAAGGGGCTAGAGCAGGGGGCTTCCGTGTGATGCCCATAGGTGCCATGGCACCCGCCACCACCCTTCCTGGCGCCTGCCAAGTGTTCTTAGAAGGTTGGTGAGGCCAGGGAGGCCTGCTGGCAAGCAGGGCTTCTGACTGGCCACTGAAGATTTGGTCAGCTATGAAGATTTTTTCCCTGAAGGCTGCTTTGGGAGCAGGTGCCACTACAGCACCATGTGTTCATTTTGGAAGGCATCCTCTCAAGCAGAGGTTCTGTCTAGAATGCTGAAGAGTTATGTGTAACCTCACTTCCTGATATGTTGTGGTTGGCTTCACCTCCTGCGGCAGCCATTTTGTAGTTGTGCCAGTTGCCTTCTTGCAGCATTCCGAAGGTGCTTGCAAACTCGAAAAGGTGAGGGACCCCTGGGTTACAGCTCCCCCTGAATCTATTCCTGATAACCTGTACATAAAAAGAGCAATAGGGCTTTCATGAAATGCTGGTTTTCATGTGTGTGTTCTAACTGGCACAGAACTGGGTACAAATTGTCCCAGCTATCCACAGTACACTGAGAAACAGCAGATTCAAATATACTGTTGGGAAGACTTCTTGTGGTAAGTAGATCTTGCTGCGGGCTTTAGGCAGCTGTACAGGGAGGAGGAGCCAGAAAGGCACAGCTGAGATGGTTTGTTGCCCAAATCCTCTATCTTTGTGATCCTGCCCAGTTGGGAGGAGCCCTGGAATTACTCCCTGTCTAAGAACTTGCACCCTCAGTGGGCTGATCCATGGGCAGGTGGCAGAACTTCATTCTGAGGGCTCCTGACCACTGATGCAGAATTTTGCCATTGGCCATCATGGTCCACCAAATCCAGCCATCAGCACAAAGACCTCTGTGGAAAACCCAAACCACAGCAGGTGAATAGTCCTCATCCCCAAAAGGAGAAACAGAATATGGCACATAATGTTGCCATGCAAGGCTTCCCTAATCCAGCATGCCTGGTCTACATGAATGAGGAAAGGCTATCTTAAATGCAGCAAAATTCTTGAAGCCATTGAAGTTCTCCGTTGCAATACTTTGGGCTCAGTCTTCCCACCCAGTCATCAACAACTTTCCCTTTCATCTTGACCTCTTCATGTCACCTAACAAACTTTATCAGCATCTTACTCCACTTTTTCTGTTCTCTCTGTTAGCTCCTTTTTTCTTCTCATCTTCATACTTCTCCTGCTCTGGCACTTGCTTCTCTCTCTTCTTTGGTCCCTCTGTGGAACCAAACTTCCACTCCACTCCAAGGCCACACTCATCTGCTCCCCTCTTCAAGATGACGAATCAAACTCATCCCAGTGGGGAAGAGGATTCTTACATGGGCTGGACTCTTGCCTTGTTCCTCACAATGCATCCCGGTGCTCAGCATCTGTTTCCTGTCTGACTCTCCTGCTTGCCTGCCCACAATTGTGGCATGAACTCCAGAGATGTCATGAGTCACACTCCCTTCTTTCTGTCACATGGCTCCGTTGTCATGTGACTTCTTATCACGTGTGTCCAGTTTGGTGCATCACAACTCCAAAGATCACTGTCCTAACCGGTCCCACACCTCTCTACTTTTTCTCTCCCCTTCCTGATACTAATGTCCCTGCAGCTTGGATTAATTGTCTGAGGGCAGAGTCTCTCTCTGACTTTGGTTTGATTTACAGCATGTTGCTTATCAGGGCTTTTCTGTAGAAAAAGCCCAACATGAATTCATTTGCATATCAGGCCACATCCTCTGGCACCAAGCCAGCCGGAACAGCGTTCCTGCTCTAAAAAAGCCCTGTTGCTTATTATGATATTATGGAAGTGTTGTGTCCTAGGCTCAAATGGGAGAACTGTTACTTTTGGAGGGAACTGTTGCTTTTGGAGGGAAGCCGAACAAGCCAGAGCTTGAACTCCACACCAGGGTTCCAGAGAAGGCCTAAGCGTGCCCAATCAGGGGAAGGATTGAAACATAAGTAGCCAATCAATATCCAGGCTCATACTGTTCCCTGATAGGCCCTTAGGGCCCTGTAAATAGCCAATCCATGTAGATAGTTAAGGACCAATCAGAAGGGGGCAAGAATTGTATAAAGGAGCGGGAAGTTTGAACAGAGCTCAGTCTGTGTATGTGTGTGTGTTCCTGAAGTAAAGCTTGCTGAAATCACTCTCCGACTCTGGTCTTACTGCGCCGACCCCAGTACTTTACAGGAAGAATCTTTTTTAAGTTTGGAAAGGGACTGATAATAAGTTGTATATTGAAAACAGGATGACCCACAAGCTGCAGGAAATGTAAGGAAGAGAGACGAGAAAAATGTTTTCTCCTCTGTCACATATTAATGGACTAACCTAGTGTAATGATTCCGTCTGCTGCAGGAGGACATTTTACTGTCTCCCACATAGGGTTGCCAAGTCCAATTCAAGAAATATCTGGGGACTTTGGGGGTGGAGCCAGGAGACATTAGGGGTGGAGCCAAGATCAAGGCTGTGACAAGCATAATTGAACTCCAAAGGGAGTTCTGGCCATCACATTTAAAGGGGCGGCACACCTTTTCATTTCCTTCCTTCCATAGGAAATCATGAAGGATAGGGGCACCTTCTTTTGGGGCTCATAGAATTGGACCCCCTAGTCCAATCTTTTTGAAACTTGGGGGGGTATCTTGGGGAAAGGCACTAGATGCTATACTGAAAATTTGGTGCCTCTACCCTGAAAAACAGCCCCCCCCCCCGGAGCCCCAGATACCTGCGGATCAATTCTCCATGATTTTCTATGGGAATAAATCTCTACAGGGAATAACAGAGTTCCCAGCAGACATTTCCCTCCCCTCCCCCTGCTTTCTGATGACCCTGAAGCGGGGGGAGGGCCTCCAAACCGAGGGATCCCCTGCCCCCACCTGGGGATTGGCAACCCTACTCCCACAGAAGGTCAAGTGGGTCCACTTCAGAACCTTTCTGGGACACCGCATCAAAGATCTGAGAACTAGGAAGTCCTTGTGGGTCTGCCGCAACTTTCAGCCGAGGAATTATTTTACAAACTGATCCTGCAGATTGTTTAGGATTTTCTCATCTTAGTCCCTCTGTGTAAAATCAATGTGAAACCTAAACAATACATTTAGATGTCAGTCCAAAGGTCTGAAAAAAGTCAAACATTTTCAAGAAGTATTGAGAACACAAACCAATGTACCTCTCATGGTAACAAATGTTCATTATCCATGTTACAGGAAGCAACCTTATTACAGAAAGGAAACTGAGGCTCAGATACAAGACTAAAGACAGTTGAGTTCAAGACTGTGGCTAGATACCATGTTTGTTAGACCATCTGATTTGATTTAACTAAATGGCTACTGTTCCATCTACATTTATCACTTTCAAAAAGCAGCCATTTTGCTGTGTAGTAAAACAGCTGGATTTGAGTCCAGGAGCAAGAGACATTCGGAGTAGCTTGCCATCGGCTGCCTCTGCACAGCAACCCTATGCAAGACTGATGCCTTCTTTCAGGTACAAGTCCCTGACAAAGAATTGTCTCTAACTTGTGGTTCAGAAACTGTCTATTGATTTTCATAACAGTGTTGTCATTGCTGAGGAAGAGCCAGTTATCCAAAGTACATTCATATATCCATAACTGTATCGTTTTATGTGTTCCTACACGTAGTCATCCACATATATTCACAACTGTACTAACCCATGTATTACAATACCAATATTCACAAACCCTAATAAATATCTTCATTGTATTCTTTTACAGTTTATGTAGAATAGTACCGGAAACAAAGGAGGCCACAGAAGAGGGTAAGCCACTGTGGGAAGTAAGGGCCTAGTAACGGAAGATAGGTACCAATGAAAGATGTCTGCAAATTGGAATGCGATCTTGGAGAAAGTAACACCAGAGTCTGGGAACTAATTCAAAGATTTTGAGTGGGAGATGTTTAGGCAGGAGAAATAATGGGCAGTTAATCTATAACCTATATTTGGATTATAACTTTCATTTTATGCCAGTCTGGCAAGACAAGTAGCCTTGTGTGCACATGTTACAAGTGTTTGCTACCTGATTCTTCATTAAAAGCATCTTTTGCATTTACTGAAGAAGTCTTCATAGCAAGTCAAGACACAATGCAGCTAATTACTGACTAGGCAAGCTCTCTGGTCAGCAAAACCTCCCTGGATAAAGTGAAGATCAAAGAGATCAACCATGCATACATCTTTATTTTGCTCCTGGGTGTTTTCTTTTGAGTGTCAGCTTTACAGATACCTCTTGATTTGGAGCAATCTGAGATTTTGGAATTTACGACTTTGCTCCTGGCTTTGGAATTCTGACAAGGACTAAAGCCTGACCTCTTCCACTTCTTAAGGTTTATGGACACTACAATCTACAGCCAAAGAGAGATTTTCTTGAAGACAAAAGAGGCAATCCCTGCTAAGGTAACCTCTCTCATGGAATTACAAAAACCTTTAAATAATTTTATAGAAACTATAACTCTGGTAATAAATTCAATTAAGAAATCAGGAAAGCAAGAAATGAAATCCTGAGAGCTAATTGGATGGATTATCTTTCCCATCCCTAACTTTTAATTTTTAGTTTTATTTTTGATGACAGTGCGCATGACTGTGAAGACAAATCTGCTTTGAGACTGTTCTTACATTTACTTTAGAAGTCTACTTATTTGATAATTATACATAATAAAAGATGACTCTGAGATACTCTGGGACTATCTGACCTTGGTTGCCAGAGTAAAAGGAATACAAATGGCTGACAGCCAAAAGTGACTACTTGCTTTGACTTTTTTAAAAAAAATTGTTCCTATTGTGAAAGGACACAAACTGACAGCTAAAGATATAAGTATTTGATTTGAAAATCTTCTCTATTTCTTTTATTTGCATTTTGTGTCCTATAATGAGTATCAGAATGAATCTTGACAGGAAAGGTTTATTAGACCAACCTGTCACATCAGATATGATGCAGAAATTACTCAAACAAATGGGACATAGAATAGAGAGTAACACAGAGAATGCTGGAAACAGGATAGAGGCTTTTGGGTCTTGGGAAATTTAAGCATGAAATGGAAGATGATGAGAAAGAATCTGAAGTCAAGCAAATATGGAAGAATCTTTTTTAAGTTTGAAAAGGGATTGATAATAAGTTGGTATATTGAAAACAGGATGACCCAGAAGCTGCAGGAAATGCAAGGAAGAGAGACGAGAAAAATGTTTCCTCCTCTGTCACATACTAATGGACTGACCTTGTGTAAAGATTTTTTAAAAAGAACTACAGATTAAGAGCCTTTGCGGACTTGGTGTTAGTTCTGGAGGATCCTTTAAAAGGTGTTGACCCCCTGATGTTTAAGTTAAAAGAATTTGGTGAATTAGCAGGCTTTAAAACAAGGGCATCAAACATGCATCCCATGGGATGGACGCAGCCCGCGCAGGGTTCAAATCTGTCCCCCAAGCAACTTCCTTCTCCTGCTTCCTTTTGAGGGCTGCTACTGCAGACACACTGTAACTTGCTTTTCCCCCAGCTCCCTTCCTCCGTCCTGTCATTGCTGGGAAGAATATCTGTAACATGAAAACAAATCTGTTCATCTGTCAAACTTCATGGGCCCCCAGAATGACCACGTCCCCCCCAAATGTTGACCCTCAAATTAGGGTTGCCAAGTCCAATTCAAGAAATATCTGGGGACTTTGGGGGTGGAGCCAGGAGACTTTGGGGGTGGAGCCAAGAGCAAGGCTGTGACAAGCATCATTGAACTGCAAAGGGAGTTTTGGCCATCACATTCCAAGAGACGGCACACCTTTTCAATTCCTTCCTTCTATAGGAAATAATGAAGGATAGGGGCACCTTCTTTTGGGGCACATAGAATTGGACCCCCTGGTCCAATCTTTTTGAAACTTGAGGGGTATTTTGGGGAGAGGCACTAGATGCTATACTGAAAATCTGGTGCCTCTAGCCCAAAAAGCAGCCCCCCCCCAGAGCCCCAGATACCCGCAGATCAATTCTCCATGATTTTCTATGGGAATAAATCTCCATAGGGAATACCAGAGTTCCCAACAGACATTTCTCTCCCCTCCCCCCGCTTTCTGACGACCCTAAAGCGGGGGGAGAGTCTCCAAACCGGGGGATCCCCTGCCCCCATCTGGGGATTGGCAACCCTACCTCAAATTAATCCCTCCAATTTGGCAGGGCTCAAGAAATAACCAATTTTAGCCAGCGGTTAAAAAAAAAAAAGTCAGCAAAGGCACCTGCTCAGAACAGAGCCATTGAGAAGCATATCTCCCCCCTCCCCCCCCCCAAAAAAATAAAACACCTCACACCACTCTCCTCCAACTTTGATTTAAAGCTGCTTAGCCTCTCTCAATTACCGGGAGGAACTAGTGGGGAGGGAACTAGCGCATGCGTGTGCGAAGCGCAGTGTTTAAGGCAAGAGACTAACAGAGGCGGTTTGCCATTGCCTACCTTCTGCGCAGTGACCCTGGACTTCCTTGGTGGTCTCCCATCTAAGTACTATTCGGGGCTGACCCTGCTTAGCTAGTTAATTTGCATGATCCAATGAGATCAAGGTAGCCTGGGCCATCCAGGCAACAATGTCCAACCGGACATTTTGCAAGCATCTGAAATGTTTGCAAATGTCCCACTGTGGAATGTTCACCCATGATTAATCCTACTGATTGCAACAAATCTTCTACAGCGCTGAGCTCATTATGGGAAGGGCGGGATATAAATAAAATAAAATAAATGTCAAGATCAACAGAAAATATCTCTTCTTGTAAGCATTTTTAAGTTTCAGGGCCAGAGAATGAACTTAATGTTTATATTTCTCTCCTCTGCCTATAACAAGTCTAGTTAAAGCCATTGGATTTTAAAACACCCTTATAACTGGCCAATTAAACAGGAGCCTAGTCACATCTTGAAGACTAACACAATTTATTCCAGTATAGCATGTTGTGAGACGGTGCTCTCTTTGTCAGATCAGCTCAGACTCCTGCAGAACTTACGCTGGGATCATAAAATAAACTGTTTGATTTTGTTACAATAGACCAACACAGCTACAATTCTGGAACTATAACTGGGAGTATTTCAGTATCTGGATCTGAATTTCAAATGTGATTACATTCAATGTCTCTCCCAGAAACACAGTCCAATTACTTACCAGGATTATTATGCAGCACTTTTTTTTAAAAGAAAAGCTAACTTATTTAAAACATTTATATACCACTGCCTTGAAATCAGGACACTATAATCATTCAAAGCTTTTTAAGAGTCATGCAATTACTGAGTAATTTGATGAGCATTCAGATCTTAACAAGCCTTAAAATTAGTCATGTCCAAAATCACAGAATGTTCTCTGCCCTAATCATTTTGAAGCCGGCACTAACACTATAAACGTCGTACAAAAGGAAGATGAAAACTTAGCAAAGAAAGGACTCTGCCTAGGTAGCAAGGTGATCAGTTAAAGGAGGAAGAACCTGTACAAAACATAACCAGTACCACAGCATGGCAGGGCCAATGCATAGAAATACACCATCTTTTGAAGTTTCAAAGCAAATATATATGTCTTATTACCATAATGAACCTCTTTTTTTCCCAAAGCGAAGCCAGGATCACGTAAGGAGTATCTCCCCAACAATTTAATGTGTCAGCTCTTTAACGTAAGTCCTGCACATTAAAGCCCTGCTCTTGAATCAAGATGCAATTGCACAAAACTAGGGTGTTTGAAGGGCCCATTATCTTTTTATCACTGTCAAGATTTTAAAGGGACTAGCAAAGCAACGAAAGCAGGCCACAGACATAAAAAGGTGTCTCTACATATTTATTTGATTATATTTATATCCCGCCCTCCCCTATCGAGCTCCCGATTCCCCATGTATTTTGCTTGCTGAGACTCAAGGCGGATTATAAACACTATAAATCGATGCAATTAATAGGATGAGCCATCTAATAAGCCAAGTAATAGGACAAGGATAACAAAATCTCTTTGCAAAAAAACAATCCAAAAACCAGTCTGCGAAGAGGCGTAGGATTTGACAGCCATTATGGGGGCAGGCGAGTCAACCGGTTAATGCCCTTGAGAACTTATAGAACCTGGAAGGAGAAATCTCAACAGTGTCCGAATCTCAACAGCAGTCCAAATTTTCTTATAAGTTAGGAAAGGGAAAGATAAGAGTCTGGAGAAGAATTCCTTTATTACAGAAAAGATAACTGATTGAAAGAAATACATGAAAATGCTGAAATATTTCTCCTGACTATGCAGACTGTAATTCTTAGAAGAAGGGGAGAAGTCCAGAAGTGGCATGAGAACTGTAAAGCCTTTATTCCTGAACATCCCCTACCAATGTATCAGATGTTGTTGGCATGACCATAGGGGGCAAAGGGAACACATAACTGTCATGAATTCTTAAGGTCTTGGCTTGCCAGGGATTATACAAAGGCTTCACGGCAGTTTGTTTTCCTGCAGAGGTGCTCAAGGTTGATCCATGGAGGACAGGTCTATGAATGGTTACTAGCCTTTGTGCCAAATGGATGCTGTTGCTAAAATTGCCTTTGTTCTGAGCGCTCATCCTGCGGGGCGCTGAAAATTCTGTCTCATCAGATGCTGACATATTCAGTTAACTGTAGAGTTGTTGATTTTATAATAAATGTTTTGTTATATTGAAACCATTTAACATTTTGACTGTTTTCTTTGTGCTTGTGAAGGAATTTTTCTCCAGGTAGGCTTGCCAGTTCTGAGTTGGGAAATAACTGGAGATTTTTGAGGTGCAGCCTAAGTGATGGGCATTGCCTTCCGATGCACTCCCGGAGATATCAGGGGATGTGCCATATGCAAATAACTTAAGAACATAAGAACATAAGAGAAGCCATGTTGGATCAGGCCAATGGTCCATCCAGTCCAACACTCTGTGTCACATAAGAACATAAGAGAAGCTATGTTGGATCAGGCCAATGGCCCCTCCAGTCCAACACTCTGTGTCACAGAAGAACATAAGAGAAGCCATGTTGGATCAGGCCAATGGCCCAGTCTGTCCAA